>NW_027509182.1:10675000-10727500 GCF_051911475.1 Siphateles boraxobius
CATAAAATGTGAAGGGGGGCCCTAAAATATTTTTTTGGGAAAAAGGGGGTCTCAGACAAAAAAAGGTTGGAACCACTGGGCTTGAGAATACCCATAATGCACTGTCGAATTAATTCCTGTGTCTGACCAGAAGATGGTGCCACAGCTGAATCATCCATTTTCCAAACCGCTGGTCCAAAGTGGCTACAGCGTATATCATACAGTATAAATTCCTTTTTAATTGATTATTAAATTGTTTAATGAAGGTTTATACATAGTTTCCATGACAGAGTTCAAGATAAATCTTTTCTTTACTACTGGAGTTGCTAGTTTGCTAAGTTTCAAACTATTATTAAACAGCAAGCACAAAAAAAAAAAGCGGCAGCCCTTCCGGCGCTCTCAGTGTCCTAATTCTCTCACCCGTTTTCATTCACTCCTTCAAGTGAACTATATTAGTATATTATATTATTAGTATTAGTATATTAGACTAATGTAGGGAATAATGAATGAGGGTTTAGGGGGTGATTTGGAACACAGGATCAGACACTTTGAAGTTTGTACCTTTTAAATGAAAGAATCACCCCGTTTGTTGTACTTTGTGCCAAAATAGAGATTCTGCTAATTTAGTTTGATGAGGGCAAGTGTAAATACTGTATCTTATTAATACACTGGGGGTAAGAGAAACGTCTATGGTTACGTATGTAACCCTCGTTCCCTGAGTAGGGAACGGAGACGTTACGTCGGATGACGACTAATGGGGTTTCGCTTAGAAAGCCTATCAACTTCGAGGATTACAAAACGAGCCAATGGCAAAGAAATGCCATGAGTCTGCGGAATTTGCATAGCGTATCTCCGCCCTACCTCGTGGGTATAAAAGGAGGACGCTGGCAACATGCAGATATGTTTCTTCGCTGAGGAGCCAAGACTGAGCTCAGGCGATCCCCGCGGTACAGCGGAAAGTGGCAGGCAGACGTAACGTCTCCGTTCCCTACTCAGGGAACGAGGGTTACATACGTAACCATAGACGTTCCCTTTCGTTGTCAATCCGAGTTACGTCGGATGACGACGAATGGGGTTACCAGTCTAATCACGCCACCTTCTCAGCTGTCTTCCAGTGCCCTGCGTAAAACGAGATCCCTGTCAAGACTGGACGAAGGACTCCATTTATCACAGGAATACCAAGGTACACTGGGAAGCATATCCCAAGGTTAGGGGAAGTATGCAATTAATGCCAACCCGGAGGGGGGGGGGGAGGACTTAGAGAATACACATATGACCCGAAGGAAGCATATGGAAAACACTGGGGTGTCCAGCCGCAGGTGGAATATTTCAACCCCAGGGGTGGCAAGGTGGCTTGCCGAGGGAAAGACACATGCTCAGGGAGGCTTACAGTGGAAATACACATGTGGGGGTCGCTCAGAGGGGGGACCATGCACACGGGAGGCACCTAGCCGACGCGCAGGCAATAGACACTGGCGCCGACGTCAGGAGTGCTGGAGGAGCTCAGGGCTTTCGGGGGAAGCTCACCTGGGGAGAATATCGCACGTATCCAGTCCGTGGAGTGGAATGGCGAGTAAGCGAAGACACCTGAGCGGGTCCAGTACTAGCTGGTTGAAGCGAGTACATGAGAGGACACAGGCTCCACTCGGAGATTATAGAATCTGGCGAATGTGTTAGGTGTCGCCCAGCCTGCAGCTCTGCAGATGTCTGATAGCAAGGCGCCATGCGCTAGAGCCCCAAGAGGACGCCAAACTCCGGCTGGAGTGGGCAGTCACACCAAGGGGGCACGGTCGACCTTGCTGCTGGTATGCCAAAGCAATGGCGTCCACTATCCAGTGAGACAACCTTTGCTTGGAGAGAGCCTTTCCCTTCAGCTTCCCACCATAACAGACAAAGAGCTGGTCTGAGGTCCTGAAACACTGCGTCCTGTCTACATAGGCGCGGAGAGCGCGTACTGGACAGAGCAGTGCCAAGGCTGGGTCTGCCTCCTCCAGGGGCAGCGCTTGCAGGTTCACCACCTGGTCCCGGAAGGGAGTGGTAGGAACCTTGGGCACGTATCCAGGCCGGGGTGTCAGGATCACGTGAGAGTAAGCCGGCCCAAATTCCAGGCACGCTTCGTCAACGGAGAATGCGTGCAGGTCCCCTACCCTCTTGATGGAGGCCAGTGCAACCAGGAGCGCTGATTTCATAGACATGAATTTAAGCTCGACTGATTGCAGGGGCTCAAATGGAGCACTCTTCAGGGCAGTTAGAACCACTGAGAGGTCCCAAGAGGGAACGAGAGGAGGGCGAGGCGGATTTAGTCTCCTCGCTCCTTTCAGGAACCTGATGACCTGGTCGTGCTTCCCCACCGACTTACCTTCGATGAGGTCATGGTGTGCGGCAATGGCGGCAACATAGACCTTCAGGGTGGAGGGAGACAGCCTTCGCTCCAGTCCCTGTTGAAGGAAGGAAAGCACAACGCTGATCGAGCATCTCCGGGGGTCTTCTCGGTGAGAAGAGCACCAGCTGACGAAGAGGTTCCACTTCAACGCATAGACGTGTCTAGTGGACGACGCCCTAGCGGAAGTGATGGTAGCCACCACCGCTGGTGGTAGGGTACTCAAACCTGCCTCGTCCCATCCAGGAGCCACACGTGGAGGTTCCAGAGATCGGGACGAGGGTGCCATAGGGTGCCCCGTCCCTGAGAAAGAAGGTTCCTCCTCAGAGGGATCCGCCAGGGAGGTGCTATCGCGAGGAGTACTAGTTCAAGGAAGCAGGTCCGGTTGGGCCAGTAAGGGGCAACCAGAATGACCTGCTCCTCCTCCTCCCTGACCTTGCGCAAGGTCTGCGCAAGAAGGCTCACTGTGGGAAACGCATATTGCGGCCCTGCGGCCAGCTGTGCGCCAGAGCATCCGTGCCGAGCTTGCCCTCGGTCAGGGAATAAAACTGGGCGCAATGGGTCGAGTCGTGAGAGGCAAACAGATCTATCTGTGCGTCCCCGAACTGGTCCCAAATCAGCTGAACCGACTGGGGATGGAGTCGCCATTCTCCAGGGAGTGGCTGAAGCCGCGAGAGCTCGTCGGCTGCACAGTTCAGCGCTCCGGGAATGAAGATGGCTCGAAGCGACCTCAGATGCTTCTGACTCCATAGGAGGAGGTGGCGAGCGAGTTGTGACATACGGCGGGAGCGTAGACCACCTTGACGGTTGATGTACGCTACAGTGGCGGTATTGTCTCAACGGACTAGTTCGTGTTGACCCCTGAGCAACGCCCGGAAGCGGTGCAGGGCAAGGCGTACTGCCAACAACTCGAGGCAATTGACATGCCATAGCCGCTGGGGTCCTGTCCAGGAGCCCGCAGCAGCATGTCCATTGCACATGGCACCCCAGCCCGTGGTGGAGGCATCTGTTGAGACAACAACATGCCGGGAAGCTCGTTCCAGGGGGACACCCGCCCTGAGAAAACTGAGGTTCGACCACGGGGTGAAGAACTGACGGCAGGTCGGAGTAACTGGTACTCGGAGCGTGCCTTGTTGCCATGCCCACCTCGGGACTCGGTCGCGAAGCCAAAGCTGAAGCGGTCTCAATTGAAGCAATCCGAGCGGCATGACCGCGGCTGCAGAAGCCATATGCCCCAGGAGCCTCTGAAAAAGTTTCAGTGGAACCGCACTCTTGCCCTCGAATTGTCTCAGGCAAGTCAGCAGTGACCGGCGGTGGGCAGACCGAGGGATCTGAGCGGACGGCGGGGCCGTCGGGACAGAGTCAACCCTCAGTCTGCTCCATCTCCGAGGGGCCCGTCTCAAGAGCGCCGCTTAACCCGGCGGGGGGCGGGGCTGGAGAGGGCTGTGGCGTCTGCCCACGGCCCCCAGAGCCGGCCTGGGTGAACGGGCGGAGTGGGAGCCGCGGGAGGGCGCCTTCGGCGGTGGGCAGACCGAGGGATCTTAGCGGACGGCAGGGCCGTCGGGACAGAATCAACGTCAGTCTGCTCATGGGCGGCTGAGAGCTGTTGGGCAAGCCCTCAACCGCACCGCCGAAGAGGCCGACCTGGGATATGGGAATGTCCCACATCAGACAGGTTCAGCCACAGAATGGTGAGCATCACCTGACCCAGGGAGCGTACGGCCACTTTCGTCGCTCGGAGAGCAAGGTCAGCGGTGGCGCGCAGCTCATTGAAGAGCCCTGGGTCAGTCCCGCCCTCGTGCAGGTCCATGAGCATCTGGGTCTGGTAGACCAGCAGAATGACCATGGCATGCAGTGAGGCGGCTGCCAGTCCCGTGGCGCTATAGGATCTCGCCACAAGCGTAGACTTAGGATTGCGCCGAGATGAAGCACTCTGAGGACACATAGCATCGCAACAGAGCGTTCAGCCGGGGGAACCCCAGTGTACCAATGGGCAGCGGCCCCATCGAGGGGAGGAAAGGCGGATGAGATCAGCGAGCGGTCCCGAGAAGACAAGGGGGTCTTCTAGGACTTCGAGATCTCAACATGCACGTCCGGGAAGAAAGGTATTGGGGTTTGCCGTGGACGAGGGTCGGCGGCCTTACCCAAAAACCAATCGTCCCGGGAAAGCATGGCCGTCATCTCCGGATCAGACTCAGGCACAGCTGTATGCACCAGAAGGTGGCAGCTGTGACGAGTCGTCACTTCCAGAAAAATCAAACCCACCTTGTGAAGCTGCTACAAACATAGTATCATCCTCTGTAGCTTCAAATGAAACACACGGGCCACCAGAGGGTAGACCCGTGGGAATCACCTGTTCACTAGCGGGCACCGTCATTGAAGAGGGGGGTGGATGAGGGGACTCTCACTCATGTGAGTTCACCGAGTCTCGACCTTAATGACGCAATGGTCATGTTCCCACGTAGAAAACATGAGTCATCCACGAGCGCTGCTCTAGCATGATCAATCCAAACATACTAGACAACGCTCGTGCCCATCAGAGTCCGATACCAAGCTGCCGCACCATTCTTTTTTTTTTTTTAAATGCACGGGCGAGCCGTCTTTAAAATGACGTGCCGCGCGCGCGAGCTCTTTTTGTGAGAGAAAACTCAAGTGTTGAAGCACACGGGGAGACACGCACTGTCTGACAAACCAACTCTAAATTAACTCTAGTCTCAAATCCTTGATGAAGGTGAGATCTGAGATCTCTAACCATATGTTATATAAGTTCATATAAGAACCTTGAAATATTTGCAAAATATTTACTGTGTTTCTGATTATGAAGTATGTGTTTCTGTCATAGGAATTTCCTTCCTGGAGTCTGGATCCACCCTTCAGCTCTCTGTTCCCCGTAAATCAGCAGAGCTCATCCTCACAGCTCACGCGACCTTCATGGGTCTCTTCAGCATATGACCTGTACATCACGTTTGGGAGAAACCTTTCCTCCTCTGCCTGCTAGTTTTAGTTCCCTATGTGAGAATTTTATAGTTTCTTTCTCAAACAACAGTGAATGTCCTGCCACTGCTTCTTGATGAGGTGAATGTGTGACACCTAGTGGACAGTTGATACACTGGCAGTTTTAAAATGGTAACATATTACTATGGTACTACTATGGTTTGAATGGGGTATCGTGGTAATTCCATGTATTTTTGGAAATAAGTGTAATATTTGTAAATATCATGTTAAATATGGTGCCATAAGAATATGGTAATAATAATTCAGTACCATAGTATGTATCACAACGCCAAGGTATTATTGTTTGTTACTATCTGATATTATACTGTATAGGCTATTGTATGGTGGTTCTTCCCCTTCATTTTGATTTTAAAATAAATGATGTCTTGGTGACATAGGCACAACATACAACTTACAATGAACATGCAATAATAATAATGATATACAACTATAATAACCCTTCATACAACACTGCTTTTTTACAAGTTTACAAAAATAAATAAATAAAGCATAAAAATGAGTTAATATAAAGAGGAGTGTTTTCTGTACACACACATATGTGCAAACGCTAAAAATAAATAGTTCATCCTGCTCAATTGGAATAAATCAGACTTGATAATCTTTCCGTCATCTGTTTCTAATGTCTTCTTATAATAAAGTTATTATTACTATTTATTGCAACTTTATTTGGAAAAAAATACCAATAACAGAAATAATTATTGACATTTAAAAAGTGTTTTGTAAGTGCAGCAATGTTTTCTCATAGTTAACTATTTCTTACACTGCAAATAAACATGTAAAACGTCTCAGGTTACGTATGTAACCCTGGTTCCCTGAGAGGGAACGAGACGCTGCGTTGAGACGCGGTGGGAACGCTCTGCGTGATTGCGTCGTGAAGCACGTGTATAATTAGTCCAATGGAAGAGCGAGACGTCATAGGCGGTGACGTCATAGACCAGGAAGCTATAAAGCACACCAGAAAACAGACCGCGACAGCTTCTGAAAAAGCCTTAAGCAAGTCGATCAGGGAATGCAGGAAGTATGGCGGGAGAACGCAGCGTCTCGTTCCCTCTCAGGGAACCAGGGTTACATACGTAACCTGAGACGTTCCCTTTCAAGGGAACTCGAGCTGCGTTGAGACGCGGTGGGAACCCCATACCCACTACGCCATAAGACAAATGCCCGTTCTGTGTGAAGTCCTTGCGCACACTAGAAGCAAGCAACCTAGCCCCGGGAGTGGAGAGGTGTAGGTCATAAAATCTGACAAATGTATGAGGTAAGGACCAGCCTGCCGCATTACAAATATCCTGAAGGGAAACACCCGAAATTAAAGCCTAGAGGCAGCCATACTCCTAGTAGAATGGGCCTGAACAGCCACAGGTGAACGCTGTCCGGCCGCTTCATAAGCAAGTGAGATAGCCTCAACTACCCACTTGCTCATTATCTGTTTAGATGCAGGGCAACCTATCTTAGGTTACCCGAAGCAGACAAATAATTGTTCTGATAAACGCCACTGAGAAGCTCTGTGGACCTAAGCATCCAAAGCCCGGACAGGGCATAACAGATTTAAGATTTTCCTGATCTGGGGTATTAAAGGTGGAGGACAGAAGGCCTGGAGCACAAATGACCCGCACATTTAGTAGGGACCTACAAATACAACCCGATCTGGGGTGAAGAAATACTACCACCAACCAGGTGCAAATCCAAGTACGTGCAGGCCTCAGCCTCATGTACCATGGAAAAGACGAAATTAAGGATCTCTCCTCAGAGATAGCCCAGCAAAGAAACATTCATTACAGAAATCAAGTACTGTACCAAAAGGGCAGAAACGAGATTCAGAAGGCGTTCTCTGCACCAGGCAGAGAACAGCATATTAGTCTTCTCGTGGAGGGAGCTCTAGACTGGAGTATGGTCTCCACGACCTCGGTCGAGAAACCTGAATCTATGAGCTGGGCCCCCTCAGAGGCCGAGCCCACAGTATCCACAACTCCAGAGCTCCCAGGAGCAAAGATATCGGGAAAAGCGTATAGGTGTAGTGGCAACCACACCTATTACATTACATCCAGTCCAAGCGGAGCTGGATGCGTGAGGGAGAAACACAAGGGCAATGCATTGTACAAGCGATGCGAAAGGTCGACTTGTAGTTTAACCGAAGTTCTCCCTAAGAAGCTCCACCACCTCGGGGTGAAGTCTCCATTCCCCGGGCCACAGCCCCTGCCTCAACAGGATATCTGCTCTGATATACGAGACCATCAGTGTGTTGTCCGGACCCTTCGCCGACCAACCACTCATGATTGCCCCCGACTTGTGAGGGAAACATCCGTCGATAGCATTATGCGTCGACAAGAAGCCCCCAACACTGGGCCTGGGCGAGGAACCAAGGTTCTTCCACATGACCGAGGCACGAAGGCATAGCCGCGTGACCTTGATCATGCGAATACGGATTTCCCCTCGGAGAAAACCCCTTGGTCCCGAGCCACCACTGCAGGGGTCTCATGTACAGAAGGCCAAAAGTAACTACGTTGGACGCAACTGCCATGAGCCCCAGCCAAAGACCGTTCACCGAGCGGCCACTCATGACCGCCCCCCATCCTGTGAGGGAAGCATCCGTCGATAGCGTGACGCGTCGACAAGAAGCACCCAGCACTGGGCCCTGGGCGAGGAACCAAGGTTTCTTCCACATGACCGAGGCACGAAGGCATAGCCGCGTGACCTTGATCATGCGAAAACGGATTTCCCCTCGGAGAAAACCCCTTGGTCCCGAGCCACCACTGCAGGGGTCTCATGTACAGAAGGCCAAAAGTAACTACGTTAGACGCAACTACCATGAGCCCCAACAGTCTCAGAGACTGTTTGCAGTGAGTGACTGACCTAGTTTTACATTCTTTACGGCTGTGAGAATCGCAGAAATACGTGCAGGAGACAGACGTGCTTGCATTGTTGTCGAATCCCATAATACACCTAGAAAGTGGTCCTCTGAGCTGGGAGGAGTACACTCTTTTTGGTGTTGAGCCGCAACCCCAACCTCCTTATGTGGGACAGAACGACATCTCGATGTTGAACTGCCAAAAGCTCGGACTGAGCTAAAAATCAACCAATCGTCGATATAATTTAATACGCGAATGCCCTGGAATCTCAGAGGAGCCAGAGCTGCATCCACGCATATTGTAAAAGGTGTGGGGTGATAACCTAGGCCGAATGGAAGAACCCGATACTGGTATGCTTCGCCCCTGAAAGCAAACCTCAGGAACCTCCTGTGATGAGGATGGATAGATAAGTAAGCGTCCTTTAATGGCACTTTTCCATTACCAGTACCAGCTCGACTCGACTCGACTCGCCTTGGCTCGCCTCGACTCGGCTCGCTTTTCGTTCCGTTTTCCATTGCAGAAAGTATCGCCACAAATAGTACCCGGTCGTCATAGCGACGCCTTTCGTTCCTCGTTGCCCCATCAAGCTCTCGCTGGATCCTCTCTTCGTCAACCAAACAAAGGCATGTCTGCACCTCCTCGTTTGACCACGGCGTATTCTTCCGAGTTGCCATAATAATAGTAGTAAGTTTAGTAACTATCTCTGGCTAAACTATTTAAAAAAGGCGGGGTTATTCTGGATACTCCATCTGGCGCGTGCAATGATGACGCAGTGAATAGTGACGATTCTCTCTGACCAATCAGCAGTCGGCATTGTTTTCACGTCACATTTTAGTATCGCCTTAGCTCGCTTAGAACCTCGCCGGAGGTGGTACGAAAAAAAGTACCCGAAAGCAGGTACAGGTACAACTTTTACACAGTGGAAAACCAAACAAAGGCGAGTCGAGTCGAGCCGAGCCGAGCCAAGGCGAGCTGGTACTGTGTAGTGGAAAAGCGCCATAAGTCTATTGTGACAAACCAGTCCTCGGACTGAATCTGTGACACAATCATATTTAGCGTAAGCATAATATGCTGTTTAATTGACGCAGGTCTAGAGTAGGACGCAACCCCTCATCCTCTTTCGGAACAATGAAGTAATGGCAGTAAACCCCTGACTGTCTGCCGGGAGGAGGAACCCCTTCTACTGCTCCTTTTGCAGAAGTGTCAGTACTTCCTGCTCCATAACCAAAGCCTGCTCGGGGTCCACCACAGTGGGGAGGACCCCTAGAAATCTGGGCGGACAAGAACCGAATTCTGAACCCTTTTCTATAGTGTGCAGGACCCACCGAGAAATATGTGGCAGTAGTTTCCACGCTGCCAGAAATTCTACTAGGGGAACCAGTCTCTCAAGACTGGCCTCTGGATTTGGTTGAACAGTCAGTACGGTGCCCTGAAGCGGCGAACCGGCAGGGAACAACCGAACTGACCGTTCTACGACCCTCCTCGGAGGATCGTATGGGGACGCTGACACCTCGGTGCCCTGAACGGCGAACCGGCAGGGAACAACCAAACTGGCAGCGCTGCGACCCTCCTCAGAGAGTCGCACCCCAGAGGGTGCCGAGGAGAAACGATTTCTCAAAACCGTCCCTGCCCCGGAGGAGCCCTCAGAAGCTTTATTAGAGATGACAGTCCTCAGATCTTGCCTCCCTTTAAATAGCTTAGTTCCAATGACCCGCCTCGGAGGATCATTGGAAAAAGCAGGCACCTCGGCACCCTGAAACAGCGAACCGGCAGGGAAACCGAACTGACTGCTCTACGACCCCCCTCGGAGGATCGTTTGGGGACACTGACACCTTGGTGTACTGAACGGCGAACCGGCAGGAAAACCGAACTGGCAGCGCTGCGACCCTCCTCAGAGAGTCGCACCCCAGAGGGCGCCGAGGAGAAACGATTTTCTCAAAACCATCCCTACCCCGGAGGGGACCACCCTTTAGAAGCCTGATAGCCTCGGCATCAGGGCTTCCTATTGTCCAAGCTTTTTTAGAGATAAAATAGTCCTCAGATCTTGCATATCTCTAACTGGCTAGACTGCTACCGCCACCCAAGTCCCCTTTGATTGTGGAGGAGCCCAAATGGCGATGCTCGCTGTGCTGCGAGGAGCTTAGTAGACTGAGACTGCTCCGCCCAGCAGTCTCAGGAACATAGATTGGTGAGGAAGAAACCTCTGGAACGGCGCTGAACGGTTTATTCTTAGTTTTTTGAAAGCGGAGCATCCAGAAGAACAGACATAATTTTATCTTATTTTTCTTTACTTTTAAATCAGAAAAACGTAAATATATATATATCTATATATATATCAGTCCGTGGCCACCAGCAGGAAAACAACCGAACTGGCCGAGTGCGACCCTCCTCAGAGAGTCGCCACCCAGAGGACGCAGAGGAGAAACGATTTCTCGAAACCGTCCCTCCCCAGTATAGTTTATCTGTTTTTGCACGACGCAATTCTCGAATAGCGTCAGTGCTGACAACCTCACATTCATCCATGTCTTTATAATTTACCCACCAGCGTTGCCTAATAAAAAAAATAAAAAAAAAATTATTTTTTATTTAGATGGCTGGTGGGTAACGTCGGGGTTAAAAATTATGACGCCGACTCGGGAGAGAGAAAGCTAGCAAGCGTCTCTTTAACCCGAGGCACTGTCATACCATGATACTTAATACCCATAGCATTACTATAGTTAGACGTAGGGTATTAAACACATAAAATAGAAACCGACTTATTCCACGATCTTGACACCTCAGTGTGGTGTGGAGATAGGGAAAAACGGCAGTCCCCGACGAGGAGGCTGAGATACAGAGTTTTTCTGTTTTTAGATTTATTTCATCTAATAAACTCTTTATTTTCACTCTCAAAAAGTTCAGCTGGCCAGAAAATATTTAACTAGCAACAGCACTAGATAAACCTCCTTTTAAAGCTCCTCTTTATTCAACAGAGTTATGAGCTGACTTATTTATTCATTTATTGAAAACTCAAACATCTGCCTTTTCTTAATATCTTTATTTGTTTTGTTCTCTTTTTCTAAACAAAACACTAACGATACCAATTCCTCGGAACTGGAAATCGCCAGCACTGGATCTGGCAGGTGAAAGCTGAGATAGGGCGGAGCCCGTCCCAACCCCCGCTGTCAGATCCGTTTGCGAACCCCAAAATGCGAGTCGCCGCCGTGCATCGGCAACAGCGGGACCCGCGCGGGGAGCGCAAACCGAACCGTCCTCCTCGAAGAACGCCCGGCGGGAGCGGAGCGTCCTCACGGACAGTTTCTCGCAATGCTCACAGTCAGCCCCCTCGAGAACTGACTGTGGCATGCTCCACTCCCAAATAGTAACAAAAAGCTGATGTGTGTGTCCCCACCCGTGATATAACGTGGGCAGGGAACAACACAAAAGCTGCTTGCTCTCTTTTGCCATAATATATATATATATTGCAACTTGACAGACAACAATAAATATGACAAGGACAGAATACACAGATCGCTTGCTGAAGGCAACAGAAGCTGTCGCGGTCTGTTTTCTGGTGTGCTTTATAGCTTCCTGGTCTATGACGTCACCGCCTATGACGTCTCGCTCTTCCATTGGACTGATTATACACGTGCTTCACGACGCAATCACGCAGAGCGTTCCCACCGCGTCTCAACGCAGCTCGAGTTCCCTTGAAAGGGAATCAGGGATTTGTAACAATTTGTATTCTGTTTTTTTTCTGATTTAAAATTGTTTCTAAACCTTTTTTTGTCAGTGTATGCAATGCAGGGTACACTTCTCTCTACTTATTGAGTAAGAAATATCTGTAAGTTCACTTCTCATAACAAAAATTGTTCATTTGGATTGACCTGCAATACCATAGTCTACGAGTTCAGGGTGTCCAGTACGCTATGTTATTATTTACTCTTGTTAATGAATAGCCTATAAAGATAAAAGATAGATAGATATATAGTTATATATATATAGATAGATAGATAGATAGATAGATAGATAGATAGATAGATAGATAGATTCTATCGATAGATAGACTACATTTCCCAGCATTCTGTTCTGCCACTCATTATTTATTATCAAACTTTTCCCACTCACCTTGTAAGTGTCTGTCTACTTATACCCTGTCTGTTTTATCACTTGTTCTGGAATCCTTGTATTTTGTCCCCACACTTTGGATCTCGTTTGGTGTGTCTTGATCTATGTATGTTTTTGTCTTTGGATTGCTTACATGGTATTTGACCCCTGCCTGGACTGGTTGTGAGTACGGATTATCCTTTAATAAACACTGCAATTGGATCTATTGTCTCTCTCGTGTGTGTGTCGTGACAGAAGGATTCCAGCAAAAATGTATAGATTCAGCAGTTTGGGATTCCGTAACCCTCCTCCTATGAATGGGGGAAGAAGGGGACCACAGAGTGGAGGTTCGCAGACCGGGGAGGAAGGGCACCGGTTAAACATCTTTCAATGTTTCGCTTTATGGGCCCGTCAAACTGAGGAAGCTGCAGCGGCAAAATCTCCAGTGACCACGTCCGTCAGAGATGGTGAGTCGTTCGAGGGGACTCCTCTGGCCAAGTTCTCCGGAACTCGGGGAGGTTGCAGGGGAGGAGCTGGTCGACAAATTCCACGACATCGTCCTCCGCCTTGCCATGTTCCTGATCCGGAGCCGCTGGTCTGGTCCAGCACAAGACCCTCGCCACTGGTTCCGCCCCGCACTAATCCATCACCACGGGTCCATCTAGCACAAAGCCCTCACCACTTGTCCCGTCCAGTACAAGATCCTCGCCGCTGGCTCAGGAACAGCAGACACTGGCTCCGGCTCAGGAACAGCAGACACTGGCTCTGGCTCAGGAAGACTTCCTGCCTCCCCAGTAAACCAGAGGCCATCACGTTGGCAGTGCCCGTGCAGCCCGCTGTTGTCCCGGTGGCAGTGCCCGTGCAGCCCGCTGTTGTCCCGGAGGTCGTGCCTGTGCAGCCCGCTGTCGTCCCAGAGACCGTCCCCGTGCAGCCTGCTGTCATCCCGGAGATTGTCCCCGGAGCTGCCCACCATCAGTCCTGCCATGGCCACGAGGGCTGTCTTCCTCTTTTATGCAGTGGCAGTACTGCATGCTTGGAGGAGACACAGCACGTCTGCCGATCCAGAGACTGTTCGGGTCCCGTCTGCGATCCAGAGACTGTTCGGGTCCCGTCTGCCGATCCGGAGATTGTTCGGGTCCCATCTGTCGATCCAGAGATGGTTCTGATCACATCTGGTGATCCTGAGACTGTTCACATGACGTCTGCCGATCCAGAGAGGGTTCAGATCACATCTGGCGATCATGAGACTTTTCACATGAAGTCTGGCGATCCAGAGACTGTTCACGTCACGTCTGGCGATCCAGAGGCTGTTCCTGAGCCGGAGCCAGTGTCTGCTGTTCCTGAGCCGGATCCATAGTCTGCTGTTCCTGAGCCGGAGCCAGTGTCTGCTGTTCCTGAGCCGGAGCCAGTGTCTGCTGTTCCTGAGCCGGAGCCAGTGTCTGCTGTTCCTGAGCCGGAGCCAGTGTCTGCTGTTCCTGAGCCGGAGCCAGTGTCTGCTGTTCCTGAGCCAGTGTTTGTTTCTGTGTTTGTGTCTGTCCTTGTGTCTGTTCCTGAGCCGGTGTCTGTTCCTGAGCCGGTGTCTGTTCCTGTGCCGGGTTCTGTTCCTGTGCTTGGCCGCCCGAGGGGTCTTCGCCGCCATGGCCGCCCGAGGGGTCGTCTCCGCCCTGGTCGTCACCGCCATGGCCACCCGAAGGGTCTTCAACACCATGGCCGCCCGAGGGGTCTTCACCGCCCTGGCCGCCCGATGGGTCGTCTGCTTCACCCTGGCCGCCCGATGGGTCGTCTGTTTCGCCCTGGCCGCCCGATGGGTCGTCTGCTTTGCCCTGGCCGCCCGATGGACTGTCTGCTTCGCCCTGGCCGCCGGCTAAACCATCACCCCCTGTTTCTGTTCCCTTCCATGGACCTGGCCCCCCATCCCTCCCCCTGATCCTCCACCGTTCCACCTCCCTCCTGGACTCTTGTTTTGTCTTGTTTTCTGTCATGGAGCGTCTGGTAGCCGCTCCGTAGAGGGGAGGTTCTGTCACAGTGTCTGGTTGTGTTTCCCTGGGGTTCACTAGAGGTCCTCTTTGTCACGGTGTCATTCACTATAGACTACATTGCCCAGCATTCTGTTCTGCCACTCATTATTCATTATCACACTCAGCTGTTCCCACTCACCTTGTTAGTGTCTGTCTATTTATACCCTGTCTGTTTTATCACTTGTTCTGGAATCCTTGTATTTTGTCCCCACACTTTGGATCTCGTTTGGTGTGTCTTGATCTGTGTATGTTTTTGTCTTTGGATTGCTTACATGGTATTTGACCCCTGCCTGGACTGATTGTGAGTACAGATTTTCCTTTAATAAACACTGCAATTGGATCTATTGTCTCTCTCGTGTGTGTGTCGTGACAGAAGGATTGCAGCAAAAATGTATAGATCCAGCAGTTTGGGATTCCGTAACCCTCCTCCTATGAATGGGGGAAGAAGGGGACCACAGAGTGTCTCTCTCGTGTGTGTGTTGTGACAGTCGTGTTTATGATCGCAGTGCGTTCACGTCACATTCGTCGGAGCAAGAAGGTGCCGGTGTACTTTCTCTTAATTAATTATAAAAAAATACAGAAAGAAAATGAAGAACAAAGACATTAGGTACACTACTTTTTTATTTATTTAATTAATTTATGAAACCACTGCAAACTTTATCGTTGCATATTATAATGCCATCATATTCTTTGCAGGCTTAATTCGCTGTAAATAGAAAAGCCTGACAATAGCTATACCTTTGAGTAGCCTACTATTGTGGTATTCCACCATGTTTCTCACTGACACGCCCCAACAAGAAAATCGTATTCGGTTACTAACGAGATATTGAAGCCAAAAATTATCCTTAATTTTGAATCAATGTAAAACGTGTTGCGACAGCATGCAGACTCAAGGCGGCTCGTGTGCCTATTGGCTGACCTGTGTTAACAGCAGCAGCCTATCGATTAATATTATTAATATTATTAAAGTGTGAGTATTAAACTCCACAACTAAATGAAAGCGGTCAGCTCTAACAAACCATTGGTCAGAGTGGTCGCACTGACCACTGCGCATCAGCAAACAAGTTATCCAACTGACACCTTAAAGCTCATTCTGCTGTAAATAGTTAATGCTATAAATTTCAACCAAGTGTATAGAGTCCTTTTTAAACATTCCATACATATTAAAATTACTGCGATGCATGTGGAAACTCCGTTCATGCGTACCTGATCACTTCATGTTTTTTCTCTGATTGGAAAGCTATCCAACCGTGAGACAAATGCCCTCTGATTGAGAGCACACTTTTACATATTCCAGATGAAAATGAACAAAATGCATATATGCATTATATATGCATGTTGAAGTCACAAATGTTAATTTTACTCCTCCCAAATTGGTAAAAAACAAAAACAAAAAAAAAACATGCGAGTGTTACAACGGCTCCCGGTTTATAGATATGACAGCGCTGCTGCAACACGCATCTCTTCAGCAAGCCGACGTGCAAACCGGCGCAAATGAAACTGAAAGTTTAGCTTACATTCTGAAGCTCAACACACAGTTGTCTTCATTAAAAGTAGTGAGATGCAGTTATGTTGCCAAGTGGAAGTGTAACACTTTTAACAAAACTGAAAGAAGTCAGTAAAAACACGAATGACCAGGTCCAATCTGTTCTTCAAAGTCTAATTTAGGCCTGAAAACAAAGATGACATATCTAAAACAAATTTCATGAGAAACATTTTAATTTCTGTACTATTTCTGTGTTAGCCATTATGAATATTTAAAATATGTTTATGTTTATTTATACATTGTGGGGTTATGGCACAGCGATGAACTCGGAAACTTAAAAATGGCACTTTATGACAAATAGGTTGCCGACCCCTGCCGTAGACTCACAGAGAGTCGGAGAAGAGAGGCTACAAGTATCATTCCCCACGAAATAGCATCCTACAGGAGCTAGTTATGTTAACAGTGTTTCACGCAGACAGGGTGAACGTGTTCAGCCTGAACCCGGTAGCAGTATGGCTTATTCAACACCCATGCAGCTGTTCTATCGATCAGTGAGCGATGCACAAGCAAAACTCATCATTCTGTGCCAGCGCTGCGGGGCAGATAGTACTGAATTCTAGACCGACAGCAGCTTGGCCTGTAATGCGGGAACCTCTAGGTTATAAAACCTTATAAATGTAGACGGCGAGGCCCAGCCTGCCGCCATACAGATATCTGGCAAGGAAATCACGCTAGACCACGCCCATGACGAGGCCACGCCTTCCGTGGAGTGCGCTCTGACACCCTAAGGACACTGCAGGCCCTTAGAAGTGTAAGCCAGCGCTATGGCATCGACTATCCATCTGGATAGGCTCTGTTTTGATGCGGCCAGTCCCTTGGAGCGTCCGCCAAACAAAACGAAGAGCTGCTCGGTCTGTCTGAGTGGGTTTGAGTATGACTTTTGAGTCATTAGGCCCAAACTCCATACATGACGCGCTTACTGAAAGCGCTTGTGAGTCCCCTATGCGCTTCACTGAAGCAAGAGCCATAAGAAACACCGTTTAGAAAGACAGATGTTTCATGTCTGACAAATGGATTGGCTCGAATGGGGCACCTTTCATGGCCTACAAAACTGTAGAAATTTCCTGTAGGATTCAGCCTCCGAGCTCCCCAGTGGAACCGCCCTGAGCTTGACACCAGGCAGAGAACACCGACCATTTCGAGGAATAGAGCAGTCTAGTAGACGGGGCTCTAGCCTGCTTGATCGTGTTTAACACTGCCTCCGGGAGGTTAGCGGGTACCCGTTGATGGCCCATGCATGTAGGGACCATAAATCCGGGCGAGGATGCCAAATCGAGCCCTTTGCCTGAGAGAGGAGGTCTCTCCTCACCGGTATAGGCCATGGGGCAGTGCTGATCAGCCGCATCAGGACTGGGAACCAAATCTGGTTCGTCCAGAGCAGAGCCACGAGCAGCACTGGGCATCCGTTTTCCCTGATTCGTTCACTTGTGGCAGGAGCGAGACGGGGGGAAAAGCATAGAGGGGGCAGCGGGGCCATACGTGGGCCAGCGCATCCCTGCTCTTGGAGAAAAAGTTCGGACAGTGAGCGTTTTCTTGGGACGCGAACAGGTCCACCTGCGCTCTGCCGAATGTCTCCCACAGCAGTTGGATCGTCTGCGGGTGTAGCGACCATTCCCCTGCTGGGACATTGTTTCTGGACAGTCTGTCTGGTCCCAGATTCAGGTGACCAGGCACATGCGCTGCTTTCAGTGAAAGCAGGTTGTGCTGAGCCCAGACCAGGAGGCGTTCCGTCAGCCTGTAAAGGTTTTGGGACCTGATGCCGCCCTGGC
Source organism: Siphateles boraxobius (assembly GCF_051911475.1). Taxonomy (NCBI): domain Eukaryota; kingdom Metazoa; phylum Chordata; class Actinopteri; order Cypriniformes; family Leuciscidae; genus Siphateles; species Siphateles boraxobius. The sequence continues at coordinate 10,692,640 of NW_027509182.1, forward strand.
GATTTATGTATGCCACCACTGACATGTTGTCCGACCGAACCAAGACGTGGTGGACTTTTATCTGGGGACAAAAGCGCCGTAGCGCATTGTCGACTGCCAACATTTCCAGACAGTTTATGTGTAGAAGCTTTTCCCGTTCTGACCACTAGCCAAAGAACGGTCTGCCCTCGAGCAGCGCTCCCCATCCCAAGGTGGAGGTGTCCATGGACACCACCGTCACACTTGAGGGAGTCCCCAGACTCATGCCTGACTGATACCAGTTGACTATTTTCCAAGGTTCCAGAGCCGAAACGCATTTCATGTCGACCCTGAGGCGAAACAGACCAGAGGTCCATGCCCGGGGTGGAACTCGCGCTTTCAGCCATAACTGCAGTGGGCGCATGCGAAGCAGGCCCAGCTGAAGTACCGAAGATGGTGAGGCCATGAGGCCCAGCATTTTCTAAAACCTTTTGAGCGGGACTATAGAGCCGCGGCGGAAGGATTTTGCGGCATGCTGATTGTCCATTCCGCGCTCCGGCGACAGACGTGCTGTCATAGACAGCGAGTCCAGCACTGTTCCCAGAAAAGAAATTTTCTGGCTGGGAAACAGCGAACTCTTCGCCCAGTTGACTGTGAGACCCAGATTCTCGAGATGCTCGAGTAATGTGGTTCTGTGTTCTATGAGCTCTGAGTGTGATCGAGCTAGAATCAGCCAATCCTCCAAGTAGTTCAAAACTCGCATGCCCTGAAGCCTCAGGGGTGCGAGAGTCGCATCCATGAACTTCGTAAATGTACAGGGTGCCAAAGACAGGCCGAACGGTAGGACTGTGTATTGATATGCCTGGCCCTCGAAGGCGAATCTCAAGAATCGCCTGTGATGTGACGCTATTTCTAGTTGGAAATAGGCGTCTTTCAGATCTATTGACATAAACCAGTCTTCCTGGCGGGCTTGTGCGAGGATTTTCCTGGTTGTCAGCATTCTGAACTGGCGCCTCATAAGCACTCTTTTCAACTGTCGCAGATCTAGAATGGGTCTGAGACCCCCGTCTTTTTTCGGTACCAGAAAATATCTGCTGTATACATGAATATCAGTCACATGACCTCTTACGTCATCCTCTCTTTTTCCAGTTGACTGCCGCCATCTTGAGTACCTGCCGGGTACTGTCTACAATACTGACGGCATTAGCTAGGAAGCAGATTTTCTCTGTTTGTTTCACTTTATACATAACCAACTTTGTTTATGTAAACCCTGTGTGTATTTGACAGTATTCGCGCAATAAGACTAGAAAAATAACTTCGTTCAGTAACCTGTCGCTGTTGTTAGACAAGCTTAGTGCGCGTGCGCTTCGGGTGTAGGCGCTCAGAAAACGCTCATTAGAACCGTGCATCAACACGTGAATGACTTGTTAGCACATGCAAATAATGAACTTATGTGAACTGCATTGTCCCGTTCCTTTGGTTTAACATTTGATGTGAATATACGTCGCGTTGTAGCCTATGCTGAGACGGAGGCGCCAGAACTGCAACTGATAGAATGCACGATACTACGACATTTCTTCAAAAGCAGATGGTGGATATATTTTAATCCACGATCATAAATCGTGATATCGCACAGCCCTAAGCTAGCGTAAGCTCATTATCATTTACATCCACTCACCACAGACAACATGAACACTGCACGAGTTTGAACAAACAAACCACTGTTATAACATAAAAGCAAGCAGCTGCGGGCATGGTTGGGCATGATATGATTGAAGGATTTTGACTGAATGCGCGCAAAGTGCGCTCCCTTAATAATTCCTAAAAAGCTGACATCAGTTAATCGCGATCTCACATCTCTGTTAATATCAATTAAGCTGACTGCACAATGAATCTTTCATAATATATACACTTTGTTTGTTACAATTAGAGGATTTGTCAGCATACAGAGCTTTGAACAAAAAGTCAGTTTTGAGCATAGAGGTTTTGAGCAGTGAGGGGAGTCTATCTTAATGCTTCTGATTGGCCTTTGCGTTGAAGAAATCAACACGTATGTCTGTTTTTGGCTACATTGCTCAACGCTGCAAACGTGTTTTAAAAGGAAACTCTGGCCTGTAAATCGTTTCTATTTTGTTTTAGTTCTTGTTGCTTTTCTGCAAAAATGTATTAGTTTTTATATGTTTTATTCATAGATATTTCTAGTTTGCGGGAGTCCCGCGAATCGTTTTATTCTCCCTGCAACACGCACACACACAGAGAGTGCATTGCCGCTCGCACTCGCCATCAAATCTAGTCCCGCGCTGCACTCTTTTGCATTGGGAGTGCACATCTCTAGATCAAGGGCCCGGCCCGAGGATAGTGACGGGAAATATCGGCCCGCAACTTCGGGCTCGGCCAGAGAATAAGCTCTACTTCCTTTGCGACTGACGTATCGATCTTGCCGAATCAGGTACTCAAGATGGCGGAAGACAAGTTTTAGAATTGAGTGACGTCAGTGAGGAGACGTTGGTGACATCATCTGATATTCATGTATAGCCCCCCTTCGCTCTGAGCCTGAGATAAAGGTTCTATGCCCCCCTTGCTCAGTAGTTTCGCTATTTCGGCTCGAAGTAGATGAGATACTTCGTTGTTTACCATGGTTTCAACTCGCGCCGTGTAATGGCGGGGACGTCGAGCGAACTGCAGCGAATAGCCTCTTTTTATAGTGTTCAACACCCATTCTGATACCCCGGGAAGCTTTGCCCACGCATCTGCGTGAATAGCTAGAGGTAGAATGAAAATCGCAGATGACATGGCGGTCCCCGTCGCTGAGTGTGGCTCGGCACAAGCCGCAGGATCTTTGCATCTTTAAAAAGACGCAGCTCTTTTAGGAGAGAGATATAGACAGAGAGAGTATGAGTCGCAGCGGCGAACACACACTCTTAGCAGTAAAGGATATAAACGCCGGAATATCGGCGCGGCTTCTCACTCCGGATCCAGCGATGCAGTAGTGCTTCGCTGAAGAGATGAAAATCAGTTTGTATCAGCCTGTCGAGTTATATTTATAGGCCAAGGACACGCCTATTCTGGTGGGACGTGACGTAAATGGGTGCGAAGCGCCCCCATTGGGTATCACATCACGCAGGTCCTCTCTCGATAGGCTGCTGCTGTTGCCACAGGTCAGCCAATAGGCACGCGAGCCGCCTTGCCAATGTCTGCATGCTGTCGCAACGCGTTTTACATTGTTTCAAAATTAAGGATAATTTTTGGCTTCAATATCTTGTGGAAAAGAGGTTTTCCCCATAGCGTAAGATATTACGCAGTAGGAGAGATACTCTCGTAAGAGAACCCGAGCTTCCAGTTCCCACTTGTATTTACGACATAGTGGTGGCGTTTACGTGCGTTCAACTCGTAAATACGATCTTTACTAGATGACTTGTCATGAACGTACCAAGTCTCTCATGCCATTTTATTGCTTCTGTTCGATCTTCTCTGAACTCTCAGCCTGTTTCTGTGGGATTTGCCCTTTAACCTTTTCCCATCATTGCGTAGATAACCTCCCTGACCTGACAAAAAATTGAATGTGCACAGTCATATGTATTTTCTGACTATTATTCATTAATCATTAGGATTACATTGTGTGCCGGCCACCCGGAAACTCTTTGGACCAACCAAAATATATCCAAACAAATCCAAATCAGATGTATGGGGGCCCCAAAAAGTCTTTGGACACTTAAAAAACAGAATTAGAAAATTAGAAAAAACAAAATGTCAAACCGTGTAGCATTCATTTTTAAAGAGAGAAAAGGGTTTTGGACCCTTTCTGGTTGAAGACTTGAGTGAATTAGACAGGAACTGACATCATCCCCACGGTAAAAAAAAAAGTGAAATGATTATGTCATTTATTTATGCTTTTTTATATCGGTATGATAATAATGGTTTCTAGTTTAAACCTGTTTTTGTTTCGTTTTTTTTTTTTGTCTAAAAGCAAAAAGCACAACCCAAAGAACAAATGAAAAGAAAACATTTAAAAACTGTTGTCCAGGAAGCTATATGTCATCAGTACTGTGTGTGTGTGTGTGTGTGTGTGTGTGTGTGTGTGTGTGTGTGTGTGTGTGTGTGTGTGTGTGTGTGTGTGTGTGTGTGTGTGTGTGTGTGTGTGTGTGTGTGTGTGTGTGTGTGTGTGTGTGTGTGTGTGTGTGTGTGTGTGTGTGTTCATACAGTAGCTCAGACTTCCTCACCACACAGAGGTCAGGAAGGCCTTCACTCAGAGGAATAAAACGCAAGAGAACGGACAGAATAGGAATGAAAGGCTGCCTCTTCCTCCCATTTTTGTGGCTGACACTCGGAGTGACCTTTATTGTCTGGCAGGGTCAGGTTTGTGGTTGCTGATGTAATTTTTTACACACACACATAGACACACACACACACCCTGGCCGCCGCTTCAGCTCCTGACAGGATGACTGTGTTTGTCATTACTCAGAGGAGTTTATATTACAGGAAAGCACTCGCTCAGACACTGACCACACATCAGTGCAATGATGTTACGGCCTGTTTTTGGACATGGTACAGTACCATGGACATCATTGTACTAACATGTTTATTACTTATCAATAACACCATGTTTTTGGAGATAGTACTGTGGTAATAAAGACTTTTAGTCATGTGGCAGTATTCACTAAAGTACACAGCAAAATAATAGTTCCAACTTAGATAGATTAAGTGAGTTCATGTTTAAAACAAGACAAAGCATATGTTTATAGTACCATGGTACCATTTCTTTGGAAATTTACTATGGTAATAATTATTCTATTTGTATCTAATATGCATGCTTTTAAATGATGTGTATTGTGAAAAGCGCTATACAGATAAATGTGAACTGAATTAATCAACTATTTATGAGACTGCAATAAGTTCTTCTTGAGGCAAAGTTGCATTTTTGATGAAGTGGTTTTGCAAACTACAGCAGAGTGTGTGACTTGTTTCATTTTCCCTACAGCATTGACCGTGTCTGATGAACCTGCCTGCAATCCAGGTGTGTGTGCAAGCTGTTTATTTGTTTGCATGCTTTGCTTTCTTTCTTTCTCCTCATTGTCTCGCTCTCTCTCTCACACACACACACACTAATCAAGAGCACTAAGTATAGGGTGACCCAGATGGAGCATGTTGACATTCATACCCACTTACACACATACAGTAAATGTGGGATGTGCTGATAAATGGTCGTGGCCCTGGTGCATTTCCCACAGAAAGACGTGTCAGATATTTTTGCAGTTCTAGCACTCAGCAGAAAAGCACACAATAGAGAGAGACGAAGGGGGAGAGGTGAATGTGGTACACACAATTATTCATCAGATGCTTCCTCTCTTTGACTCAATCACTCGAGGGTCCGTGTTTTTCCACGGCTTTCTGAGCACAGATCTAAATTAAAATAGTCAAACATCCTGTAGGACAGAAGAACAACTCATATGAGATCTTTAAAATCTTGGTTGTTTCTTTCTGACAGAAGTGAGATTAAGAAACCTGAAGTGCACCACCGGCGGCACTCTTTGAGAGCAACCTCTGAGCAGTAAAACTGTCTTTATGTGTGGCAAAAACCTTCAAGTAAAACCAATGAGACAATAAACAGTGACACTACCTTCAAATATACACTAGGTGGCGACTTTGCGCCAGTTTTTACATTCTCAAATCTCTCTCTCTCTCTTTCTCCCTCTCTCTCTCTCTCTCTCTCTCTCTCTCTCTCTCTCTCTCTCTCTCTCTCTCTCTCTCTCTCTCTCACACACACACACACACACACACACAATGCCTCTCTTGGGTTTAGAGCTAAGGATAAATTATTCCTCTGCTCTTATCCCCCCCCAAAAGGATTGTGGTTTGAAGTCCAATCCAATAGAAACGATGGCAGCCATATTTGAGTGTGTGTCCTGAAGGATAAACAAACTACAGTGGCTATAGCTAAAGAAAAGAAGATGGATGCAAGAAGTTACAGAGGCACTTTGGGTTTGGGCACAAACTCTAATGTTTCGATGTAATAAGTTTCTGAAGAAAATATGAGTGGTGCTTACAAATGCAAAACTCGCCAGGATGTTACAATCTTTCTAACTGGTTCATTCAAAAGAGCACACTTCATGTCTCTAGGATATTTCTAAGGTCCTTCCTTGAGTGTTAAACTAATGGATTGTTTTGCCCATTTTATCATCTGCCAGATGAAAAAGTAACAGCACACATCGTGCATGGTGAGTTATGTGCTGAAGGGTTCAAATACTTGAGCGAACCAATTACAGCGACGACCCCACAGAAGACACAGAAAGACAAATGAACTCCCCGGTATTATTGTTTATCGTTACTTGGCAACATTTTTGTACGTCATATATAAAATGTTTATGCCCTGTTTCTGGGGATTTCTCAAACTGAGCCATCTGTTTCCAATAAGTGTTCTGTGAAATGTTTTGGATAGAAATGTCAATCGAGAAAGCGAAGTGTGTGTGTGTGTGTGTGTGTGTGTGTGTGTGTGTGTGTGTGTGTGTGTGTGTGTCTGTGTGTGTGTGTCTGTGTCTGTGTCTGTGTGTGTGTGTGTGTGTGTGTGTGTGTGTGTGTGTGTGTGTGTGTGTGTGTGTGTGTGTGTGTGTGTGTCTGTGTCTGTGTCTGTGTCTCTGTGTGTGTGTGTGTGTGTGTGTGTGTGTGTGTGTGTGTGTGTGTGTGTGTGTGTGTGTGTGTGTGTGTGTGTGTGTGTGTGTCTGTGTCTGTGTCTGTGTCTCTGTGTGTGTGTGTGTGTGTGTGTGTGTGTGTGTGTGTGTGTGTACATGTATGTATGTATGTATGGAATAGGGTTTAGGGTATATAAACATCTGTTTATTATTGTGGCATGCTAATTCTGTTCCAAAACTCAGTGAGCTGCCTAAAGCAGCATACTAACTGAAATGGCACTCATAAGTTACTTTAATGGAAAATATTCCATTACGGTTTTGCATTAGCATGTTGCTATTGCCAATGGTATAGCCCAATTAGCAGAAAGTATATTTTGTTTTGATATTTTATGGTTTGCAAATTCCAGTCAGAATGCTGCACAAATTTCTCCATGCATTCCTTATGCAAGACATAAGTATATTTAGACCAAGCATAGCCAGAAATGTAATCTGTCCTAGATGTGTTTATAACACAAAGACTAATCCAAAAGGTAGGTAGCATAAATATGCTGCCTTCTAATACCTTCTATTGGCAGTTTCTAAGATTGTATCTTTCATGGAGAAGGTAATCCCAAATACAAGCTTAATGAAAAAAATCCATCCAAGAAGTGTGAGTGGAGACATTCTTCAAATGTAGGCTATGTGGCAAAGAATAACCAACCCATAAAAGCCCTGATATACTACTTCAAGCTCGAAGAACTGGTGTCATGTCATTTTGAACAAAATCAGTCCAAAATGAAGGGTTTTTTAGTCCATTTCAGGAGTTCGAAACAGCTTTCCAATGCAAACCTTTGCGGCTGTAAACTACCATTAATCTGTGACAATTACGTAATAGGTGGGAGTGGCTCTGAGGCTCCGCCATCTTTGACGAAAACTTCATTTCTTCTGTTCAGTCCATCAAGCTCAGACATGAATAAAACAATGGAGAGATTGAAGTTGTAATTCTAATTGAAAGTGACACTATTTAATACTGTAAAGCTTTTCAACAGTATTGTATAAAGGGCAATATAAATAAACACGACCTGACTGGAGTGCCAAATTGCAGAGATGGTGTAAACATATCCACATTGCTGTGATCAGCTGCTTTCTTAACTGCTGTTTTCTCAGTTGTTATATTTGTAATGTGTTTATTGTTATTGAGAAGAAAGTGTGCTCAAGTATTGAACTTATTTTTACCCCTAAGCGAAGTGTATCATGGCCTTCAGACACCCTCTTAAACTCATGCACACAATAATTAGTCCTAATTACACTATTCAATGTTATATATACTGCCAACTTGAGTTGTTGGCTTTGACTGAAATACCGATCAACAAATTCACTCATCTCTCTGCACTTGCACATCTTTTGAATATCATGCCATAGGCACTATTACTAATAATGCTAAAATTAATTTAGTTTAGATTGGTTAAATACACAGGAGCTAAACCATTTAGGTTACAGTGTATACACAATACTTGGTAATCGATACAGAACTAAAATTGGGGTTATGGGATCATATTTTCTTGACCTGGTAAGAACAGCTGCATTTTAGACTAACGGTAGCTTGTTTATTGAGGATGCAAGACAACCATCTAGTGCATTATAGTAATCTATAGTCCAGATATCATAAATGCATGAACTAGCTTTTCTTCATCAGAAACAGATAACATGAGTATATCAGCATAACAGTGGAAACTAATTCCACGTTTTCTAATAATATTACCATGAGGCCACATATATATTGAAAATAGCAAAGGGCCTAAAACAGACCCTTGTGGCACTCCATAATTTACTGTCGATAACTTGGATAATTCCCTGTTTAAGTAAAAAAAATGGTAAAGGTCAGACAGGTATGATCTAATGCCTGTCGCCGAATACCAGTGTAATTTTCTCATCGATCTAAGAGTATGTCATGATCTATAGCATCAAACACAGCTCTAAGATCAAGTAAAACTAGTATTGAGATTGAGACTTGGTCAGAAGCTAGAACTAAGTGGAATTACAGTGGAAACTCATTCCATGTTTTCTGATAAAATTTACCATGAGGCCACATGTATATTGAAAATAGCAAAGGGCCTAAAACAGACCCTTGTGGCACTCCATAATTTACTGACGGTAACTTGGATAATTCCCTGTTTAAATAAACAAAATTGTAAAGGTCAGACAGCTGTGATCTAATGCCTGTCCCCGAATACCAGTGTAATTTTCTCATCGATCTAAGAGTATGTCATGATCTATAGCTTCAAACACAGCTTTAAGATCAAGTAAAACTAGTATTGAGATGGAGAGTTGGTCAGAAGCTAGAACTAAGTCATTTGTCATTTTAAAGAGTGCAGTTCCTTTGCTATAATGGAGTCTGAATCCTGACTGTGTCAGCATCCCTTCCCTTCACTAACCACTTCAATTGATGTCAGTGTATCTATACTGATACTTTCTTCCTTACATACTGCCTTGATAATAACTGTCCTCTCACCTCCAGGCCAGCACATACAGTACGACACCCTCCAGACCTTGGCTATAGAACCAAGCTGTCTTATTACCAAAAAACACCTCAGACAACTGACGACTATTCACAACATTCTCCTCTCTACTCTGTGCTACCCCACCCCCTCCCCCTTATTCTGACAGCTAATGACTTTGCCTCTTATTTCAGTAATAAGGTGGCAATCCACATCACCTAGTTCTCTACAACACTCACCCACAGCACACACTCTTCTTCTTTCTGTCCCCTCCATACGAACACAAGGTCTCCAGAGTTCTCTGTGCCAGCCGTCCTGTAACCTGTCACTTAGACCCAATCCCCTCCCACATCCTACAGGAGATTTCCCTAACACCAGCTCTCACTCACAACAACAACACCTCTCGCAACTTTCCCACCGCATTTAAACAGACTAAGGCCCCCATCCACACTACTGCATTTTAGTTTAGAAACGGAGAATTAATACGAATACGATCTCCGTCCACACCAGCGTTTTAGCTGCGTATAGAGTGCCGAAGTTATGACGTCACTTTGAGACGTCACATGGGTTCCCTCGATTGAAAAGCTATGCATTTTCCCCATAGACTTTTGGAAAATCGCAAAAAATAAGATCTGTGTTCAACAAAGAGTTGTGACCCTTACACATTTTGTCTATCAAGATAATCTTTACAAGTTAATCCAAAATGTATACATTTTGAACCCTATATAAAGTTTAAAAAACCACAAGCAGGTTATAACTGGTGTGTTTTATGTCATAGATCAAAACGTGAAAATATTTAGAGGCTTTGTTAACCACAGACCTTATTTCAGGCAGTTTAGCAAAAACCCGTTCAAAAAACCCATAGACTTTAGGGCGAGGGAACCGGAAGTGCTAAAATGCTAACTCACTTCCGTGTTTTGGCCTACAAAGGTACGTCATAACTTCGGCACTCTATTAGAATTGATCTCCGTCCACATGAAAACGACTGAAAACGCGGATCACGTGACCATTCACCTACACTGGGCGTGCGCGTGCCAGTGTAAACAGGAATCAGATTGACTATTCCTCAGATTTTGCTGAGATTGATAAGTGCCGATCTGGACACTCGAAAGTTTTCGCACCATTCCTCAGAAACCACAACTTCATTGATATAATTATCCCACCATGCGCTGGTTCTTCCCGGCTTAACCCAAAACCGACGCTCCATGTACGGTCGATACCGCCGCTGCACACGGCAATTGTCACAGATCGCTCGAATAATAGCTTGCCGTCGGCGCATGTGGGCAGTTATAGCATTGTAAAATGCAGAATTTACTTGCACTAACGCAACTGTAGTCCAGGCTGTTGTTGTACGTTTTCTTCCGTTGTATGACACCCAATCAGAGAGCCGAGCGTGAGCCTCTGCATCATCGTTTCTGGCTTTAGGCTTTAGGCAATGCTGTCTTACATGCGCTGCTTCATGAGGCACACACGCAGACTAGCACACACACGCAATGTCCCCGCTCTCTACCTCTCTGTCGTGCGGGCACTGTTTTAACATATTCACGTAGACTTGCGAAAACCGGGACATATTTATCGTAGCCTTTAGAAAACCGGGACATATTCACATAGCCATTTCGAAACGGGACAAAAAAGGGACAATCCCGGAAAAACCGGGACGCGTGGCAACCCTGTTGACCCGTCTTTACTAAAGCGCACTATGGAGATTCAAAACGCAAAACGGGGTCGGCAGCATTTCTAAACTTCTCCGTTTTAGGTCTTCGATTTTGCCGTTTTAGTCTGGATGGGAGGTGCAAACGTAGCAAAAGGTCTCCATTTCTAAACTAAAACGTAGTAGTGTGGATGGGGCCTAAATCAAAAATCAACAATCAATCAGCACATAAATCTACTTGACAACAACCAGGGGTTTGCTCGCTGCTTAACCATAGTGCGATGCATCTTTGAAGAAATCAACTAGTTGGTCACGACTGTTTCCCGAAACCGTATTGTCGCAAATTGGTCGTTCAACCACGTTGGTTATGTTATGCAGGTGATGGAGCAATAACTTCTTTTAATGAATCTGTTTGAGATCGAATTAATGCTAGATGTTTTGCTATAAATTACGGACATGGCATCTGAGGACTATTTCTCATTTTTCTCAGTTATTTTGCTTTATTTCCAGATTCAATCATAGGCTCATTCTTACGTAGTAGAGCATGTTCACACATGCTCATTCTTCAAAAACGACGCTTTGAATCTCGACAAACTATAAGATGGCTAAATGATATTTGTATATATTCTGAATAAAAGATACAGATTGTTCTGAATGTCAGCTTGTTTATTTTGCTTGAGATAAGGATTTTTTCAACAACCAGTCTGGCTTCAAGAGTGGACACTCCACATCAGTTAAACAATCGAGTGACTCAAGATTGTGTGCTCGCTCCTCTTCTTTTCTCTGTAGAAATACAGTATGATATTATAGATTTTACAATACATTTTTCCAAGAGTGCAGTTAGATACCATAGAAGTCCTACTGTGGAATTACTATGAAAGTAATGCAATTATTAACCTGGAATACTGTATTTTCACTAACATTTTTAACAGAGTGGAATGAGCTGCCAACCTCCAATGAAACTGATGAGACCATCACACGTTTCAAGAAGCAACTGAAGACATACCTCTTCTGCAAGCATTTAACCACATAAGCAAAGGCACTTTACAAAATCTTTTTCTTCTTTTCTGCATTTCATAGCTTGTTTCCTTTTCAAATAAACCTGGCATTGAATAGTATTGACTCTGTGACAAATTGCTTGTTTTCCTCTTTTGTAAGTTGCTTTGGAAAAAAGCATTTGTTAAATGCATAAATGTGGATGCAAATGTGCTGTATATTACATGCTAATACCATACCTTGACATACATGTAAGCTTCATAACCATAACAATCAAAGCCATTATGTATGTATTACACATGCATCACAGTATCAGTTGTTCACTATGCTGGAAAATCATCCCAGCTCTCGTGGTCAGGGTGTTTTTTGGAACATGATTGCTTGTTTCAGGAGGTGTAAAGTCAAAAAATCCAATCAGACTTCTTTTTTTTTTTAATCTGTGGTACCAGCTAAAAATATTTTAAACAAGCTACCATAAGAAGCTAGTTTTAGATGGGGTTTCCAGCAGAGAACAAGATCCTGTGGAGACAGTTATATATACAGTTATTGAAAACAGATCTCAATATATGTTTGATTGATTTTGATGCCAAAGATGATATTGCCTGCAGGGGTCATCTCTGTTCAGTTTTACAGCACATCATATTTCATGTACCAACCGTGATGTTTGCAATTATGCTTGTATGTGATAAAGACAGGCTTTGTTCTTGTACTGTAATGTATGTTTTAGCCACAGATTGTGACTTAAAATGTTAATCATGAAGACATGACAGGTTCCCAGGGCAGCTGGAAAGTAAATGATACTATATAGGCACAAAGATCACTTCTCTCCATTCTCCCAGAACATTTCACTACTCTCCCTGTACCCCCCGTTTCCCACTTTCTTCCTCTACTGGGATAATTTCTTGGTCAACAACTAAACAGAAACAATACATTCTTTAATAACTGTAAATTAAACCTTTCACACCCAATGGGAGGTCGGCCTTTGAGACCGAGGGAGAAGCTTATTCTTGCATTGTCACCCTGAAAAATAAATATCACTAGAAAAATATCACTAAAAAAAATTATACTACAAATACATTTACACATTTATGTACTTAATACCCTGCAATTGTACTTTTAGTAAACTAAATTGGTATACTTAAAGTCTGCTAAATTGGAACAACTATTTTGTTCGTAATGCACTTTAGTTATCCAGAAATAGTGCTGAAGTTCAACTAAAGATATACTTAAGTATATTTGATTGTGCTAAAATGAAACTATTGCGAATATACTTTAGGTACACTTATGGTGTACTGCTATTGGTGTATTGCTATGGTGTACTGCTATTGATATTAATATTGACGGATATTGCCAGCTTGCTCCACCTCAGAGGAACAGAGAGGGTGAAGGTTCTGGAAAGTGTTTGCAACAACCAAACTGCACTTGCTGACAGACTGTGAATGGCAGGAGGAAACACACACTTAGGTGTGTGCGCTGAGGTTTGACGGTGCATGCAATGGCAGTCCTAAAGGCCAATGTTAATGTTTTGAATGGCTATAGGTAGCCATTGGAGTGAGACTAATACCCCTTTTCCACTAACAAGAACCAGGTGCTGGTTCAGAGCTAGAGCTAGTGCCGGTTCGGAGTTGGTTCGACTGACGAGCTTTCAAAGAACTGATTTGCCTTTCCACAGACTAGAGGGCCATCACAGAGCCAGATCTTACGTCACTGTATACATCTCATGTTGCCCAGCAACGCTAGCGTGGCACACACAAACACACCAGGCTTCTTCGAGATGGTTCGGCACTGTGAATCTCGAACTGCGAGAGCGATCCAAAAGCAGAAGGAGTCGTATGCTCTCCAAACACTCCCGCAGCTCCGATCAGTCCATGCCGCTCCGATGCATCTCGAACAAGCTTTCCATCAACAATGGCGGTCGTTGCATTACTATTTAAGCTCATGGCTTTGCAAACCTACATCGGTATCCAAACACGGCGAATCCAGCACGTTCGTGCAGCTGGCCGTAACTTGCATTAACGGAGATTACAATCGAGCTGCTATTAGCACGATTAGCTGCTATTTAAAAAATGGCGGTCACAATTTTCTGTTTGTCTTGTTGGTCACGGTAACCCCGCCCCCAGCCGCTGACGTAAGCGGTTCTTACTTCTAGACCAGCAATGATTTGGTGCTACTTAAGAACCACTTTTACTGGTTCGGAGCTGGTGCTTTGGTGGTCGAAAAACAAAGAACCGATTTGAAACTAGGCTCTGGCTCCGAACCAGCACCAGCTCTGGCTTGGTGGAAAAGGGGTATAAGAGAGCTCGCATTAGTTAAGCCTGTAGGGAAGAAGGCGTATTTTGCTGTTGGTATAGGCAATTTGTTCCAGACATATCTTTTTTTTTTGTTATGCTGGTTGAAAGTCTCTTTGCATCCTGATAGCAATCACTGGTCTAAATGTATCGTCAGTGGAAGGCGTATGACCATAAAATGTTCATCCAATCATTGCATTCGATCTGAATGCAATGGTCTACCAGTCTGTGAAACGTATGTATTTTCCATTCCTCCACGCACCGGCTCACACCGACATCACACGTCATCAGAGTGTTTCATGCTGTGCTTAGTTAGACAGACGTCAGTCACCGAGCACCATAAACAAACAGCAGCACCTTTTACAGTTCCTCCTGAACCAAAACAACAAGCTCATGCTGTTCACACCATAAGTCATTTGGAAGAGATGGAAAACCGTGACATTATACTCAGAGCGGTGCTTGACCTGAATTTATGCATTTCAATGCCAACACTCAACGCTGAAATGAATCTGCTGTCAGGTGGTACAGGTCAGTGTTTTTTAAGTTCTTTATGTTCATTATTATTGTAATGTTATGTGCTTGGAGACATAAGGTAGTTTTTAACGCTTGTCCCTCATCTCGTGACACTTTGCAGACTCTGCTGTGTGCTTTCATGTGTTTTGAAGGAGGAATGGCTTTGGAGACGCTCTGAAGGGAGGGTGGGATCTCATGCTTTCAAAGCTAGCTCGCTATTGCTAGCCTCTCTGAAATTGCCTACCCTACCTTTAATTGCATATAGCCAGCCAACCAGACTGGAGCTTTAAGTTTAGAGAAAGCTCTTGCCACTTTTGTGTGCAATTTGCATCAAACAGTCCAAGAGCATAATGACTCGACTGGATAAAGCTTGGAGTCAATAAGACAGGGAAACAGAGAACGTTTATAAAGAAGTAGAACTGGAGAACAATGGAAGGCTAACTTCAGTTCATTATAAGATGCAGTCACCACAGCAGTAAGAGCACACCGTAGCTCTTAGAACAATGTGTGTGTCTCTGTGTGTGTGTGTGTGTGTGTGTGTGTGTGTGTGTGTGTGTGTGTGTGTGTGTGTGTGTGTGTGTGTGTGTGTGTGTGTGTGTGTGTGTGTGTGTGTGTGTGTGCTTTATAATTAATCAAAGTGCTGTCTCAGTGCTTAATAACAATAAGTACTAATGACACCAAACACTGATCATAGACTGTATTTAAATGCTTTTGAGGCAGAAAATATTTCACTTTATGAAGATCAGTTTTATGTTACTATACTGTGCATTATTGATACAATGCAATTCGTAATATCACTCTGCAATTCGGAATCCAGCTGTATTCAGGTTTTTTCTTGCGTCTGAATCAAGAAATGATTTCCACAGCGAAGAAGATGAAGCCCACATGTATTACGTGATCATCATGGGCCATTGGCTGTTTAACAGTCTGAAGGGGTTTAACCGTCGCCGCAAAGTTTTCCGTAAAGTTTTGGGGGGTCTGACTCCCATACGGACCCCTACTAATTAAGGCTTGAAAAATCACCCCCCACCCCCGCCACCCAACAAAGATTTGGAGGTTTACAAAATGCTGTATACAAAAACAGTTATAATTGTACATAATGCATGAGGAATATTTCAACAGTGTTTTCAAACAACCTTTCAGTAATCACAAAAGTTAAATTGAAAATTGGTCAAATGGATGCTTTTATGAAAACCCTAAACCGGTTTTGAAGTGCATTCATAAGTTCTTTATTCATTATATATAGTATTTTTTTGTAACAATAGAAAGTGGGTAAAAAATCTATAAATCTATAATTGACACACAAAAGTGTTTTTTCTACTTACTTATATTAAATTTCTGTTTTCTTATATTTGTTACTAATTAAATGTTTCATCATATATTTATGTAATAATTAAGATAGAAAATTGCCCACATAAACATGAGCAATCTTCATTTTTCCATATTTTTATTATTATTGGCCTCACTCCACTCCCATGACACCAGAATCAGATTTATAAAAATTCAGAAATGAAGATTTGGCCATCTGAAATTCGCTTCAACTATATCATTACAAAAAAATAAGCACATTTTCCATACTATTATTAATTTTATTTGTATTTTATTATAATATTTTTTTTGCACATTTTCTTTTCACCATGTGGTTCAGTAGTTCTGTACATTTGCGAACATCGAAATTATGTTTGCCTTGATCTATAATCATAGTAGTGGATCACTACACCTTGATTCTTGACATTTGCACAATTGTTAAGATAAGAACGAATTTCAACAGTGACTCCTTAAAGTATAGAGATAGAAATTTCTTGAAAAAGCCTAGAACAACACCATTGTAAAATTTGCACATGGTATGTGTTATTACACATGAACAACTGGGCACTGTATAAGGAAGGCACACACACATACATCTCCTATTGTTTGCGATTTCCTGGTTTGGTCTATCGAGATTGATTGGCTGCAGATGTAAGCAGATCTGCAGTCTTCATAGTAATCACACACACACGCACAAACACACACACACACACACACACACACACACACACACACACACACACACACACACACACACACACACACACACACACACACACACACACACACACACACACACACACACACACACACACACACACACGCACACACACACACACACACACTGGATAATCCTTGCAGGCAAACAAATACTTTCATAGTTTTACACACAAATATTTAAATTTCTCATTACTGAAATCTCCAGCACTTCTCTTCTCAGCAAAATCCCAAATAATCCTTTCACTTTTCACCTTTCTCTCTTTCTCATTTCACTGTCTCTGTTACGCTTTACTAATATTGCTGCAGCACAGGCATTTACAATGGAAGAAAAATAATGCCAAATGTTTTTGACACAAAAAAGCTTATTGAATTGCACTAATTGCATTGGAATAACCGTGCTTGCATTTTAATGCATTATATTTTAGGGCTTGCATTTTTATGTGCTGAAATTCAACATGGTTGTGTTTTTAAGCAGTGAATATTTCAATTCAAAACATTTCACACATATTTTCATTATTAAAAATTAAATAATCCATATTCACCTTTCAGATCTCACTTCCAGAATATTAATTCCATTTTAAAATACAACCTATGATTTTCGACAGGTAATTTTCACTTTACAAATTCACTTCCACAAATTCAGTGGTTCAAATTCGACAGAAAATTTCACATTTCACATCTGGGAACTGCAGGAATATCAATAGATTGCCGATTGATAATCTCTATCTGTTAGTCGACCTCACCACCAGGGGGTGCAAGCGGCTTCTCCTGAATCAGTTTCTGATTCAAACATATGGCTGAAATAAACCAGTATTTCCACTTGCCATCATGTAGCGTTTACTAAAGTAAAGTTGAGCAATTGCATCAGGTATTCGGAGCTAGTGTGAGTGAGTGGAGGCGGGGCTCATTTGCATTTTCATGGTCCCGCTTCAAGGGTGTAGAGTTACATTCAAGCTATTTTAAGGCATGAATAATTTTTTTTCACTGGAAAAAAACGTTAGTGACTACTAGGGCACTTTAAGAGTGCTTCTTTGACTCACTTAATTAATACCTGTACATCTTTATATGTAAATTCAAAGTTACTTCTATTGTTTTTGAAATATGGTAGGCTACTGATGAAAGTACTGACAAGCATTCACGTTAAATGCAATAAACTTTAAGGTCATTTCTATTGAAACTTGTATGACACATGTATTTGTCATGTACTCTCTTAAGCACGCTTAAATAACATTTCATTTTATTTTTATTATATTATCAGCAAGCACATTTTTTTTTAAACATCCATTTAAGATTTGAAGTACACCAAAAGTGCACATTCAATACAATTAATAACATTTCTTTTTCACGAGGCCATACAGAAATAAGTTACCATAATTTTGCTTTGATGTTGCCAATGAGGTAATATTTGTTTTCCTTGTAAACATACTTATCACTATAAGAAATTTAAGTAACCCATTAAACATGAAAGTAATCATTTAAGACTTAAAAAAAGCCCTTCTTAAAGGTGACACATTTAAATCTAATTTGCTTTATTTAAATATATCTATTTAAGATCATATATGTAAGTATATTTAATTGGTTTAACTAAAAATTTATTAATAGCTCCACTCAACAAAAAAAATCCAATAAATATATGTAGCCCCAACTCAAACTGAGTACATCCATTCAACAGAATGTTAATCAGTTAGCCTAACTCATTTGTAATAAATAGATGCAAAAGAATATAAACGAGAGAGGCTAGCTTATTTTTTATCAAATACTTATTACTAACCAGAATGACTTTATTTCTGTCAGACGTCTACAAAAGTTTTATTGAGAATTAACAGGGGTTCAACTCTATGTTTTCCATTTGAAGTCACCATAACAGTGATCAATGATTCCATTAGTTGGTCTCTTAACTCTTATTATATCTATTGTCTTTTTGGGCTGCTGTGACAGTGTGTTTGTTAAACACATTTGGAGCAGCAAAGAAAGCTAAAGTGAAATGAGATCAGCTGATGATGGTTAAGGGTTGATGGTTTTATAATCATCATGAAGCAGACTGATTCACTGAGGTATTTTAATCTAACAATTATGTTTTTTTCACAAAAAAACTTTTGTTACTGCAGCATGAGATCAAGCATTATTATAAAAATAAGTTTGAAGACTTAAACGAACATGAGCACAAAAATCAGTTTCTGATGACACACACAGACATCAACAATCAGCATTTGAATCTCAACAATGGTGACAATCACAAATATTTAGATAAACAGATTAATTCAGAACATCACTGAAAAGCTACTAATTCACAACAAATACAACAACAAAAAATAAAAGCAAATATTTAGAATCAAACTAAATTATAGGACAGTTCAGCTGCATAATTTATTCATGTTGCAATGCATGCTGGGAGTTTTGTACTATGGTGGTACCCAGCATGCATTGCAGCAAAGTACTTTTGATTGTCACCATTGTTGAGATTCATACGCTGATTGTTGATGTCTGTGTGTGTCATCATAAACAGACTTTTTTTATGCTCATGTTCGTTAAAGTCTTTAAACTTAGTGTTATAATATTCCTTGATCTCATGCTGCAGTAACACAAGGTATGTGTTGTGAAAAAACGTGACAACATAATGGTTAGATTATAAAAACCTCAGTAAATCATTCTGTTTCACAATGATTATAAAACCATCAACAGGTAACCATCATCAGCTGATCTCATTTCACTTTAGCTTACTTTGCTGCTCCAAATGTGTTTAACAAACACACTGTCACAGCAGCCTAAAAAGACAATAGATATAAGAAGAGTTAAGAGCCCAACTAATGGAAACACTAATCACTATTATGGAAACTTTAAATGGAAAACATAGAGTTAAACCCCTGTCAAATTTTGTAGACATCTAACAGAAATAAAGTCAGTCTGGTTAGTAATAAGTATTTTATAGAAATAAGTTAATCGAGTCACTCGTTTATATTCTGTTGAATCTATTTGATACAAATGAGTTAGGTTAACTAATTTACATTCTGTTGAATGGATGTACTCAGTTTGAGTTGGGGCTACATATATTTATTGGATGGAAATCCTGCCCACAACTTAATTGAGTTCATCCAATGAATTATTTTTTTGAGTGATATAGAACCTTTTTTGGTTCTTTAAAATTGAGTCAAGAACCTAGTTGTATATAGAACCCCATCCATCCTATTTTTCTAAGAGTGAAATGCACACACACAAAAGTAAAACATATTTTACTTTTTTAATTCTCAAAATCACATCCACAATCTCTTTGTTCTCCCGTTATCATGTTGTTCCTTCATCAATCACTCAAGTCCAAGGCTAGCGGACCACCCGCTGTGAGCAATGGCCATTAAAACCTGTGTAATGAGAGTGAGATGGGCTGTTATCCATAAACACTGGCTGAAGTGTGGGAGGCTGGAGCTGTAATCTGGCTGCGGGATCTTCTCTGTTCCTTTCTTAAATTAATGCAAAAATTAAATGGTTTAAAGGAGTGTGTCTGGATTTAATGAGGCTTACTGGTATTTTTGTAATAGGAAAGTGGATAATCTAAACACATTTATATCTTTGAAAGTGAGAAAGAGAGATTTCATGAAATTACTTTTTTGTGTAGACGTATAGGCCTATATCATATTGAACAATAGGAGCAGGACACACAGATTAGAACCTGCGTCCTGTATGAGCACACGAAGACATGCACTATACCCACTGTGCAAAATATCCATTTGTTTATTTTTTTTAAATGATTGACTGTGTACCCAATTCATGTAAAAAAACATGACATTTTTGGCCTCCTACATAGATGTCACTTCCAGAGGTGCATGAGGCGGGTTATTGTTTCCTTTCAGTCTCAGAGCAGGAAATGTTCTTATTGTACCTTCACAGAACCTCATTTGTGATTTTGTTTACAATTTAAGGGCAACAGAGGAAGTTCACACATTTTGTAAGCTAGTAACATGACGCCCAGCAGTGCGTGTTCAGGGTTTATGAGCAAACACACATACCAGCTCAGTCTGACAGGTAATCTATAGTTAGAAACAGTCTAGCCATCACAAACACACTGTGCTGTGTGTGTGTGTGTGTGTGTGTGTGTGTGTGTGTGTGTGTGTGTGTGTGTGTGTGTGTGTGTGTGTGTGTGTGTGTGTGTGTGTGTGTGTGTGTGTGTGTGTGTGTGTGTGTGTGTGTGTGTGTGTGTGTGTGTGTGTGTGTGTTCAACGACCTCTGTTCCACATCAATAGCAAAAGCTCTCAATTTGGGTACATCTTAAGCATCTCCTCTCAATTTTATTTCAATCTTACTCTATGCAGGGAACACGGGTTCAATTATCGGATGTAATTTGCTGTAAAAACAACAAGAGGCTGTGGGGATGAGGAGAAGTATAATAGGAAGAGGGATGGGAGAGATGAGGGAAATGAAATCTCTCTCTCTCAGAGCTCTCCTCGCTGGGCTTGAGGCTTGTGTTTTTGATGAAGATGTGACTGTAATTTTTAATTTAGGGACTGTATAAGACGTTACACTGTAGAAGAGTTGAGTGAAAAATAGCAGTATGTTATAGTTCTTGGTGTGTGTGGTATAGGTTTTGCACCTTTGAGAAAAAGAAGTACACTTCAGCATAAGAGTATATACTTCACTTTAAAATGTAATGTTTTCATACATATAATTGCATGTTAATTGCAATTGAATGAAAATGCATTGTAGTTACACATATTAAATGCAATTAGTTGAACTAAAGAGTGATTTTTTGACTCACATAAGAAGGATTATATCTTTATATGTAATTTCATAATTACTTCTATTATCTAAAATATACCTTAATGTCATTTCTATTGAAACTTGTATACTTGTATCTATATTAAAATAATTTATAATTACACATTCACTGTAAACGATTTCTAACCTCCCAAATCAAACTTTTTTAGTGACTAGTCAAATAGAGACTAGTAAAATTTTGCTAATTTAATTTTATACATTTTTCAGAATTTCACTTGGGCCAATTGAAAAATTTAGATGTGACCAGTCACTAAAGCATTTTGAGTTGGGAGGTTAGAATTTTTTTACAGTGTTGTAATGATGACGCTTAGTGCATTTAAAATATATTAACTTCAAGTGTATTATTAAATAACACAAGTTTAAATTATATTATACAGGTAAAATTATAAGCAAGTACTTTACACGTGCTTTAGTATGTTAGTCAACACATCAAAATAAGTGTACTTCTTTAATGCACTAAAAGATGATTAAAACATAATGATTTAAAATGTACTTTAAAGTACAACTTTTAATTTGACATTATTACAAAAATGCACTTTTGTTTTATGAAAAAAAGAGAACACTATTAAAGTGGCCTTTAAAAATGTATAAAAAAATATACATTTCAGAATTGAAGTACACTCAAGTTCACATTCACAAGAATTTAAAATTAAGCACACTTCTTTTTCAAAGGGCACATATACAGCCAAAATGCTTGGCAGTGTGGACTAGAGAAGCAAAGCATGACCAAATATGACATTTGTTTACTCTCGTGAATTCATCGCTGGACAACATGTTGATGAAAATACAGCCACATTTGTTGCAACTGGAGATAATAAACATTTAGAGGAATTCTCTTTTAAATATGTCATGTTAAAACAAGATAAACAAATCGAATATGGATGGATGTTTTTGGATCACTAGGTTCATTTATGGTTTATTGTTTGTGTAATCGCCCTCAGCGCTTTCATTAGAAGCTTCAAGCAATCAGGCTCCATTACATTCATTCCCATCAGATGCGACGCGACCGCAGATATCTTTTTATATCTATCTGGGGGAAGTCCGGAACAATCACAGATGTTGTTTGTACAACTGAGATATAGGGTTTTTTATAGTACGCCACAGCCATGCAAGAATACAACGCATTGGTAAAATGTTGGCCAAATGTGTACTTTCCTAGAGTTTGTTTTTGCCCCAGACCAATTCATTAATTTGTCAATTGCTCTTTTTTCTTTAGTTGGTTCTTTCTGTCTGAGGATGTGACCAAAAGGAGGAAAAAACAAACAAGATTTCACCACAGGCTCGAGACATGGTGAGCCCCATACAAAAATGTAATATTTGGCCATATATTTTAAATAGCAAGACATATATCTATACATATATTTGACTTATCTGAGGACACAATATAGCCTGTGACCTGCAACATATATGCACATATGTGTCCAAACATGTGAAGAAAATATTTGAGTTTATCCATTATGATACCATATATCTGCATATATTACACAGTATAGTATTGTTTTCTCGCATATATGGACAACATTAAGTATAAATATGTGACATGCATAGCCTATTTGTTTCCCACATATTTAATAAATGTATGTAAACATACATGCATGTGATACTGATGCATTGAAATAAGTACATATATGTATTTATACATACATATTACATATATTTAACATTTATGTGCATATACGGGAAAATATACGGCACTTATATGAAACGGCCCTTTTTGCTATATTTTGAAATATATGTTTCATATATGTCTATGTGTTTTATATGAATTTTGCATATATTATCATATAGGCAGCAGACATACATGGGCACTGACATTATATATGTAATTTACATATATTGACATATATTACATTTCTGTATGCGGCGAACATTCAACTAAACACACACACACACACACACACACACACACACACACACACACACACACACACACACACACACACACACACACACACACACACACACACACACACACACACACACACATTAACCAGACACTGCAAACACTCTTCCTCTTCCTTCCCTCTCGAGTGTGTCCATTTCCTGAACTCTGTCCTCGACCTTTTCACAAACTCTTCAAACTGCCTCTGAGGAATGCGTTTTCTCATATTTGGTTTGAAGTTCTCTGTTTCCCCTTTCACCCTCCGACAGAGAGCATGGAGGTGGCGGAAAAGAAATCACACACACGCGCACGGTAAAATTGGACATGGGTTCCCTGTGGAGAAGCCCAACATTTTTATTTTGGGATGGGTCAGTTGGCTGTGAGAAGCTGCTGAGATGGAGGACGACTCCTGCAGGTCCTGTGATATCAAGGGTCGTGTGGATGCGGGACCTTTTTCTACTACGTGTACAAACATTTCAATGCAACATTTTATACATCTGAGCTTGGAGACAACTGTCGGCCCTTTCTGTTCGGTGGATAATATTAGCATCATTCTTTAGTCGAGATGCCGCTGGGATTTTGAGTTTCAATTTAAGCCCATGCCGTATTCATCTTTAACACACTGCTATCTGGATGTCAGCATGCTGTTTTAATCAAGTGTGTTAAATGAATTGATATTTGTGTGGTGACCTGGTGACTCACTGGGTTGCACAACAATCACAGGCCTTTTGTTTCTAAAGAATATTTCAGACAGCTGGAGTCCTCTGTGTTTATGCATTGTTTGTTCGCATTTACATTTTATTCGTTTAGCAAATGCTTTTTATCCAAAGCCACTTGCAAATGAGGCAAGCAATTTATCTTAAAGGGCCCGACAATGTTAGCAGTGCTGCATTACATTTCAAGAGAACAGCACAGAACTAGAGAATAGTGTAATTGCAGAAAAAGATAATATTTGTAATGTTAGATAACTTGTAATTGGACAAAACATGGTGAACTCAAAAGGTTCATTCACATCCCAGCATGCACTGGAAGGTCAGTGGCAATCAGAGCTTCTTCCAGGCTTACTGATTGGTTAATCTTTCTCAAATTTGCCTCAAATGTGACCCTGGATCACAAAACCAGTCACATGTCGCACGGGTGTATTTGTGGCAATAGCCAACAATACATTGAATGGGTCACAATTATCGATTTTTCTTTTATGCCAAAAATCAGCAGGATATTAAATAAAGATAATGTTCCTTGAAGACATTTTGTAAATGTCCTACTGTAAATATATAAAACATTTATTTTTGTGAGTGAATGCAGCACAATCGCGAAAATAAATGGAAAACTTTAATGGCGATAATGACTTTTTTGCACCTTCAGATTCCAGATTTGCAAATAGTTGTGTCTCTGCCAAATATTGTCATATCCTAACAAACCATACATCAATGGAAAGCTTATTTATACAGCTTTCAGATGATGTATAAATCTCAATTTCAAAAAATTTACCCATGTGACTACTTTTGTGGTCCAGGGTCACAAATGTTATAATAAAGAAAATAATTATTGCATACAGGAATTGCAAAACTCCAAACAACTTACCTATACAAACAATATACTGCAGTTTCCAGCTGAAATGAACACTAGTGGCAGTAAAACACCAACAAAGCTTTGATTATCAATCAGTACAGACTTATTTTCAATATGTTATAAACACTTTTACCATAGTGCACAAGTGTGAATTAATAAATTTTGAAGTATACATCTCACAATCAGCTCCAAATGTTTGGCTTTTGTAAAGGCAACATGAAACTCTGTTCGATACTCATTTTGCTTTCATAATCTGACATACTTCAAAGGAAATAATTCCAGGTGTGACTTAACTAGATTAATCTGAAATTGATGGGATCATGCCAGAATGGGTGGCTTGGAAAAAAAAGAGGGATTTGTGAAATCATATTAAAAACAGGAATGAGGGATCAAGTTATTATATTTTAAGAAAAGATTAGATTACAAACATTTATGATGATACAAGAATGTGCATCAAGAAAGCAAACAGGGTCGATTGAGTTCATGTTGAATATCAGTGTGTTTCCATATGCAGTGTCTGAGAGAAAGGACAGATGTCTATGGGAGATTTAGATTACAGCTATTTCTCCATCCCGATGATATATGAGTGTTTTCCTCTATTGATCTACTTGCCCATCCATCCATCCTTTAATAATTCCAATAATAATGCTAATGCTCAATGAAGATTATGGCCCAAAGCCTGCAATACAGTACCGTTTATACGCTGAACTCAAATTCTCTCTATATATCAGTGGCAGTTCAAATAATTTACTATAAAAATATGACTTGTGCACTACATTCCAAGTCTTTATTTTATTATTCTTTACATTGTTTTTATGTTTTTGTGTCCAGAAACGTTACATTAACACATTATGCCAGGTCATTTGATGTCCAAAGCAAGGGAGCAGTTTATATTAAAAGCTTCAAGAAATTTCATAAGCATGTTTCTTTGGCTAGGTTGACATGTCAGGTGCTTTGCCAGGTTGTGTGTGCTTTTTAATGCACTTTCAAGAGATGTTTTAATGTTGTACTCTTGTGGGAGCAGAACATTTGGGCAGGAATTGGAAAAGCATTATTTTTTTCTAATGATAAAATACAGAAAATAAAATGTTTATATCCAATATACTCATTTACAGTGAAATTGTCTGCTGATGTGATTTCAGAAGAGTACATGAGTCGACCATTTTTATGATTCTTTATTGAACTGTTCCGTTAAGTTTAAACTCACGGTTTTGGGAATAACTTCAAAATTTGATTTCTGACTAAAGTACTAATACCAACACACACTCATATGCCATATGTACCGCTTCTAGTGATCAGAGAAATATTCTTCTGCTGTGTTTGTAGGGTTTCGTAAAGAGTGTGTGTTTAATGATCCGTTTACTGCTTATCTGACATCAAACATGAGCACTGCACACAGCGTATGTCCTCTAGAGACTCTGTCATTTTTCACCAAATGCTGGCAAACTGCACAGAGAGCCCTGAGGGCCGTCACCCACATCACAGAAATATGTGGATGCATCAAATTTCCAGACCAAACTGAACTTAAAGGGAAAGATTACCAATTCTTCAGAATGTCAGAAGTAAGATCATGATCATGTCCCAACCAATGAGATAAAACAGGATAAATCCGTAAAAAGGTTCGGTCCCACTTTATATTAGGTGGCTTAAAAGGACAATTCTGGCCAAAAATGAACCTGGGGTAAATAACACATGGGTACCGAGTCGACCGGTCGCTGGGATGTGTTTTCATGATAATCAAATGTACCCAGTTTTAATGTTATTTTTAGTTTAACCACAGATTAGCTTATAACGCTAGTGTATGGGGCATCAAATAAGTACGAATAAAAATCTCTAGTTAATACCACTAG
The DNA here is from genome assembly GCF_051911475.1 of Siphateles boraxobius. Classification (NCBI taxonomy): domain Eukaryota; kingdom Metazoa; phylum Chordata; class Actinopteri; order Cypriniformes; family Leuciscidae; genus Siphateles; species Siphateles boraxobius. Next base: position 10,719,248 of record NW_027509182.1, read on the forward strand.
CAAGGCTCAAAATAGCCCCACACTAACACTAATGAGGGTCTCTACCTGCAAACCGAAGCATTCAGAACTTTGTAAGTGTACAGACAGTTTAATAAGGAGATAATTTATAAAGACAGTACACTTCGCGTATACAAGCAGGAGCCATCTTTGGAAAACAGTCTCGACCAGTCGAAGTGAACTGTGACTATCGACCAGCACGTAGCACGGCGTTCGTGGTTCGACTGGCTACCGTGTTAGTGTGGTGCTATTTTGAGCCTTGTTAGTGGTATTAACTAGCGATTTTTATTTTTACTCGGTGCCCCATACACTAGCGTTATAAGCTAATCTGTGGTTAAACTAAAACTAACGTTAAAACTGGGTACATTCGATTATCAAGAAAACGCATCCCAGAGAACGCCCGACTCGGTACCCATGTGTTATTTAGTCCTAGGTTCATTTTTTGCTGGAAAAGTATTATGTACTTACATTGAAAAATATGTACAATGTACTTGTGTTCATGTTGTATTGTAAACCACTTTTGCTGCTATTGAGGTGTGATACGGGTAAGGTTAGGGTCAGGTGTGTGTGATACGGGTAAGGTTAGGGTCAGGTGTGTGTGATACGGGTAAGGTTAGGGTCAGGTGTGTGTGATACGGGTAAGGTTAGGGTCAGGTGTGTGTGATACGGGTGAGGTTAGGGTCAGGTGTGTGTGATACGGGTAAGGTTAGGGTCAGGTGTGTGTGATACGGGTAAGGTTAGGGTCAGGTGTGTGTGATACGGGTAAGGTTAGGGTCAGGTGTGTGTGATACGGGTAAGGTTAGGGTCAGGTGTGTGTGATACGGGTAAGGTTAGGGTCAGGTGTGTGTGATACGGGTAAGGTTAGGGTCAGGTGTGTGTGATACGGGTAAGGTTAGGGTCAGGTGTGTGTGATACGGGTAAGGTTAGGGTCAGGTGTGTGTGATACGGGTAAGGTTAGGGTCAGGTGTGTGTGATACGGGTAAGGTTAGGGTCAGGTGTGTGTGATACGGGTAAGGTTAGGGTCAGGTGTGTGTGATACGGGTAAGGTTAGGGTCAGGTGTGTGTGATACGGGTAAGGTTAGGGACAGGTGTGTGTGATACGGGTAAGGTTAGGGACAGGTGTGTGTGATACGGGTAAGGTTAGGGACAGGTCTGTGCGATACAAGTAAGGTTAGGGTCAGGTGTGTGTGATACTGGTAAAGTTAGGGTCAGGTGTGTGTGTGATACGGGTAAGGTTAGGGTCAGGTGTTTGTGATACGGGTAAGGTTAGGGACAGGTGTGTGTGATACGGGTAAGGTTAGGGTCAGGTGTGTGTGATACGGGTAAGGTTAGGGACAGGTGTGTGTGATAAGGGTAAGGTTAGTGTCAGGTGTTTGTGATATGGGTAAGGTTAGGGTCAGGTTTGTGTGATACGGGTAAGGTTAGGGACAGGTGTGTGTGATACGGATAAGGTTAGGGTCAGGTGTGTGTGATACGGGTAAGGTTAGGGTCAGGTGTGTGTGATACGGGTAAGGTTAGGGACAGGTGTGTGTGATACGGGTAAGGTTAGTGTCAGGTGTTTGTGATACGGGTAAGGTTAGGGACAGGTGTGTGTGATACGGATAAGGTTAGGGTCAGGTGTGTGTGATACGGGTAAGGTTAGGGTCAGGTGTGTGTGATACGGGTAAGGTTCGGGTCAGGTGTGTGTGATACGGGTAAGGTTAGGAACAGGTGTTTGTGGGGTCAGGTGTTTGTGATACGGGTAAGGTTCGGGTCAGGTGTGTGTGATACGGGTAAGGTTAGGGACAGGTGTTTGTGGGGTCAGGTGTGTGTGATACGGGTAAGGTTAGGGTTAGGTGTGTGTGATACGGGTAAGGTTAGGGTCAGGTGTGTGTGATACGGGTAAGGTTAGGGTCAGGTGTGTGTGATACGGGTAAGGTTAGGGACAGGTGTTTGTGATACGGGTAAGGTTAGGGTCAGGTGTGTGTGATACGGGTAAGGTTAGGGTCAGGTGTTTGTGATACGGGTAAGGTTAGGGTCAGGTGTGTGTGATACGGGTAGGGTTAGGGTCGGGTGTAGGGCTGCAGCTATCGATTCTTTTTGTAATCGAATAATCTAGCACTTAATCGATCGATTAATCGAGTAATCGGATAATTTTTTGTGGGTTTTTAAACAACTAAAACAAATAATGCATAACGAAAATGATGTGGCTGTAAAATGATCAAGCATTTGGCTTTTATTTCTCAAAAAATAAAGAAAAAAAACTTATTCCAACTCCAACATTTGGCTCCAAAACTAGGCCTACATTTAGTATAAGTGCCAACAATGTTCTATGCTCAATTACTTTGGTAGCCAATTAAAATGTCTTCCCCAAAAGTACGAGTGGATTTGGAGAAGCAGGCTGGGGAATTTCATGTTTTGTTGTTGTCTGTAACTATTTGGAAGACGTGACATACAAACAAGGTCTCGCAAAGACTGCAATACAATATGTGTTCCTCCATCACGTCGCGGTGTATACAGTGAATGCATGCTGAAATTATTGTTGCGTGGCTACATGAAAGTTTAAGCATATGTGATGCATTGCCGCAATTGATCTGACTGGCGCGTGAGAGAGACGAGGGTGCATGTGTGTGTGTGTATGCGTCTGTGTCTGTGTGTGTGTGTGTCTGTGTGTGTGTGTGTGTAAGTGAAGGGGTTCACACACCGAACGCAACTTTAATTATTTGCGCGAGTAGATTATACAAAGTCAGTGCAAAGACGCGAATAGACGCATCATTCGCGCCGGGCGTCGCGAATGACGCGAACGTCTTCCGCGCACGTTGAAAAATTTTAACTCGAGCGAATGTTTAAGCGTCTAACTAAACGCGATAGACGCTTATTTGACGCTCTATTCGCGTTCGGTGTGAACAGACCATTAGGTTATGTTTCAGTGACGCTTGGTGAGAGCATGGAGTGGATGTTTTCGGTTCAGATTCTGAATCATTGAAGTCGTACTGTTGTGGTATGCCAGGTCTACTTCGCAGTAGACACATTGCACCTTGTTCTCTTCCTTTTTAAGTATGTATTGATCCCAAACTTTAGACATTCTGTGCCGTTTATGGACATCTTTACTCTCCGCCATCGTGCCAAATAAATTCAAAATGTATCACGCGCTATAGTATAGATCCGGGTATAGTGAATTACATTTTACATAGGAATTTAACGAGGCTTCGAGGCAGAGTTTTTGCCTCGAGGAATTTTTGTAATCGAGTAACTCGAGTAACTCGAGGAATCGTTTCAGCCCTAGTCGGGTGTGTGTGATACGGGTAAGGTTAGGGTCAGGTGTGTGTGATACGGGTGAGGTTAAGGGCTGGTGTGTGTGATACGGGTAAGGTTAGGGTCAGGTGTGTGTGATACGGGTAAGGTTAGGGTCAGGTGTGTGTGATACGGGTGAGGTTAGGGGCTGGTGTGTGTGATACGGGTAAGGTTAGGGTCAGGTGTGTGTGATACGGGTAAGGTTAGGGTCAGGTGTGTGTGATACGGGTAAGGTTAGGGTCAGGTGTGTGTGATACGGGTAAGGTTAGGGTCAGGTTTGTGTGATACGGGTAAGGTTAGGGTCAGGTTTGTGTGATACGGGTAAGGTTAGGGTCAGGTGTGTGTGATACGGGTGAGGTTAGGGGCTGGTGTGTGTGATACGGGTAAGGTTAGGGTCAGGTGTGTGTGATACGGGTAAGGTTAGGGTCAGGTGTGTGTGATACGGGTAAGGTTAGGGTCAGGTTTGTGTGATACGGGTAAGGTTAGGGAGAGGTGTGTGTGATACGGAAATGGTCAGGGTCAGGTGTGTGTGATACGGGGGGTTAGGGTCAGGTGTGTGTGATACAGGTAAGGTTAGGGTTAGGTGTGTGTGATACGGTTAAGGTTAGGGTCAGGTGTGTGTGATACGGGTAAGGTTAGGGTTATGTGTGAGATACGGGAATGGTTAGGGTCAGGTGTGTGTGATACGGGGGGTTAGGGTCAGGTGTGTGTGATACGGGTAAGGTTAGGGTTAGGTGTGTGTGATACGGGTAAGGTTAGGGTCAGGTGTGTGTGATACGGGTAAGGTTAGGGTTATGTGTGAGATACGGGAATGGTTAGGGTCAGGTGTGTGATACGGGAATGGTTAGGGTCAGGTGTGTGTGATACGGGGGGTTAGGGTCAGGTGTGTGTGATACGGGTAAGGTTAGGGTTAGGTGTGTGTGATACGGGTAAGGTTAGGGTCAGGTGTGTGTGATACGGGTAAGGTTAGGGTTAGGTGTGTGTGATACGGGTAAGGTCAGGGTCAGGTGTGTGTGATACGGGTAAGGTTAGGGTTATGTGTGAGATACGGGAATGGTTAGGGTCAGGTGTGTGTGATACGGGGGGTTAGGGCTAGGTGTGTGTGATACGGGTAAGGTTCGGGTTAGGTGTGTCTGATACTGGTAAGGTTAGGGTCAGGTGTGTGTGATATGGGTAAGGTTAGGCTTAGGTGTGTGTGATAAAACGGGTAAGGTTAGGGTCAGGTGTGTGTGATACGGGTGAGGTTAGGGGCTGAGGTTAATCGCGATTACAAATGTAATTACATACATTAATTAAAGCTGTAATTACATGCAGGTATTTTCAAAATATAAGTACAACGTAAAAACATGTATGTACACAATAACTCCATTGTATCAAATTATTAGTTTCAATGTAAGTACATAATACCTTAAGCCACTTAATATAAAGTGGGACCAAAGGTTCTTTATCGGCTGTGATGGGTCCATGAAGAAACTTTAACATTCATAGAACCTGCAAAAAAGGTTCTTTAGATTTTTGTTTATGTTCTTCACACTAAGATTTTTTTTTTTAATGATCACTGAAAGGTTCTTTGGGGAACCCAAAATGTTCTTCTATTACATCGCTGTGAAAATGTTTAAGAGTGTAGTTATTGTCTTTCAGGGATGCACTTATGTCCAAACATATGTGAACACTCCCTTCTGATTAATTTGGCTGTTCCAGTAATTCCTTAGTTTCTGAGTTTGGCTATTCCAATGTTATTCGAATGAAAACAAATCTTAATGCTATACCTTATGATGAGCTTCTAGATAATCCTGTGCCTCCAGTTTAGTTTGGAGTTTGGGGAGGTTCATTTCATCTAAAATGACCCTGTAACATAAAATATGCTCTGATGGGCTGCTATTTTCTGCTTCGTGCAGCATTTTCGCTTTCATAGAGAACAGAAAATGATGTTGTGCTGGAAACTTGTTGTGTCGTGCCTTGGTAGAACACTGTGCCATTCCTGTCTATATCATTAAGAATTAATTAGTGTCGTTTGCCAAGTCTGACATCACTAATACTAATGGTTTAGGATTCAAATCATTTGGATTCAAACTCTAAATATAAAGCTGCAACTTATCCCGCACTGTTTGCTCTATTTACATGATATCATATTATACAATTTTTAGTATTTAAAAATAAAAATAAATACTAAAAAAATATATTCTTGAATATTCATGGTTTCATGACCTCTATCATCATGGAATCTTTCCATTTCACAAAAGGTTCTTTACAGTGGAAAAAAGTCTCTTCAGATTATTAAAATGTTCTCCACATTAAGAAAAAATGTATATTTTAATTGTATCCCTTAAAACTCATCTTTGATTACCAAAATTACATATTACATTTTTTTTCCTTGAAAAAAAAAACTTCATGCCTTTAAATAGCTTGAATGCAACTCGACACCCTTGCCTCATTTATTATACAGTCTATAAATATGCAAATTAGCCCCGCCTCCACTCACTCGCACCAGCTCAGAGATCCACTCGTTGACGATCACACGTTGACCTGATTGGTTATAGTTTGTGACATCAGAAACTGAGACTGTCTTTGGTGGTGCAGTTTTAAGTAGAAAATACTCAGCAATTGTGTTGACTTGTGTATTTACACATGCTTGTCTTAAATCATATTAAAAACACCACATAGACATATAAACAACATTAAAAGCTTGATTTTTTACCACAGGGGGACTTTAAGAACTTAAACCCAAAAATGGTTCTTAAAGTACGGTATATATGGCATTGTTTTTTTCTTCTTAACCTTCCTGCTTGAAATACTGGTTGAGTTATTTATTTCTTCTTGAAATTTTGTGGCTAGGGTCTATGAATGTGCAAAGTTTCGACACATAGATGTTTTTGGAAAGGCTCTACAAACTTTGGTTACATCAATTATGTTTGGGTCAAATTGACCCCCATTGGTTTCCGTTGCTTTGAAAAGCAGCAAAGAGCCAGGATAAAAAAGAACAGAAAACCTTTGTCAAACACTAAAATATGAAATCTATGAGAACTTATGAAACGTAAAAGTCAAAGCTTACTCAAAATTGACTCGTCTTCTGAATCAATGGAGAATCCACAGCTCAAAAATCAGTGAAAGGATATTTTTGGCAGTAAGTTTTTTGAAGCTTAATTACTAATTCTGTTGCAGCACTGAAAAGAAGTGTGAGAAAGCTGTTTTACTCTCACAAGGGTTTGAGAACCAATGGAAGCTTGTTTTTACCTCAGAATAAAAAATAAAAAAGGTAATTCTGACTTTTATCTCACAATTCTGACTTTTTATCTCAGAATTGCATGATATAAAGTCGCAATCGTGAGAAATTGGATTCTTCTTAGAATTGGGTGTATTTATTCTCGCAATTCTGACATTATAACATGCAATTGAGACTTTCTATCTCACAATTCTGACATTATAACACGCAATTGAGACTTTCTATCACACAATTCTGATTTTATAACTCGCAATTGGGAGATACAAAGTCCGAATTGCATGATATAAAGTCGCAAATGTGTGTTATAAAGTCAGAATTGTGAGATATAAACAATTTGCAACCTTGTGGCTGGATCACGAACTCATGAAATCATGAACATGTGTCTCTCTTCAGTTTTTCTGCTAAGCATCAATAATCAATGAAATCACTTCACAGCATCTGCGGGATTTTATCTCCAGCTCAAGCTTTTTAAAAAGACAGAGTTTAGAAGGACAGTTTAACTGAACCTATCCTCAAAACCAGATTGCTGCACTTAAAAGTGGAGAGCGTGCTTATTCCCTGCCACTTTTCAACACATTTCTATTTTTAGCTGCTGGCTCTTTGATTGGACCGTAGTGATGTGTGAGATGCATACACAAAAGGTAGAAGAACCGAAGCCATGTCCTTTTTTCACACTCTTTTTTTTTAAGAAAGTGAAGGCTAGACATATAGGCAGAAGTATAAGATAGAAGGAATACAAAGGTATCTTCACAGATGATAGGCCACAGAGTGCTGAACAGTGGTTAACATTATCTGCAGGAGGGTAATGGTATATGGACTACCTGTGATGTGTTATTCTCACAGAAGCTTCACATTTTCCCTCTTTTTTGCCTGTTCCCTCACTGAAATGGCTCTCTGTGCTATTAACGCAATTAAGTGAGTTGCAGGGATGTTTTCTTTATAGTTGGCGGTTCCACGTGTACTAGTGTTATATGTGCAAAATAATGCAGCTTTTTATATACATTTACTAGCAGTAGTGGAGTTGAAAAGCTTTTCAAACTGTGCTTTATCGATTAATTTGCATGTGGTGCTGTCAACACCTATAATATTTCATTTTTTGGTGATAGAATAAAGTATATTTTTATTGACAAATGTGTGTGATGTGTATTAATGACCCTTGTTAAAAAGAAATGCACTTATTTTTTGTTGCGCACTTGAAGTAAAAGTAAATTTTTAAAAAAACTGTTCTTGCAGATAATATAGTATTAATGAAATAAGGCACCTTAAACATTTTCATGACTGTTTCTTAACACATTTTTAAAAAAAATTAACTTTCTAATGACGTCAAATTAAACATGTTAAAGTACATTTTAAATCCTTGTTTTCATAATCTATTGCTGTGCTTTAAAGTAGTACACTTATTTTGATGTGTTGACTAACATACTAAAGCACATGTAAAGTTTCAAAAATTGATATTACATTTAAAGTTAACATATTACATTTACTTCATCATGAAAAATGTGTGACTGCAAATATATTTGAGCTGCCAAGTCAATTAATCGCGATTAATCACATGTAAAATATAAAAGTTAGTAAATATTTACGTGTGTGTGTGTATAATACAATATATATATACAGTATATATATACACACAAACTTTTATGTTAGATGCGATTAATCATGATTAATCGATTTGACAGCATTTATTTAAATACTGAACATTTTCAACAGAAATTACATTAAAGAATATTTTAGTTTACCATAAATGTCAGTATCGACAG
>NW_027509182.1:10732500-10847500 GCF_051911475.1 Siphateles boraxobius
CATCTACTAGAGCCTTCCAGAGGGAACACATGAGGAGAGAGAGAGAGAGAGAGAGAGAGAGAGAGAGAGAGAGAGAGAGAGAGAGAGAGAGAGAGAGAGAGAGAGAGAGAGAGAGAGAGAGAGAGAGAGAGAGAGAGAGAGAGAGAGAGAGAGAGAGGAGGGGGAGAGAGACGACAGAGTCAGAGGAAAACAGGAAGAAAGTGAGGAGAGGGAAATCTGCAAGAATAATAAGAGTCATATTTTTACAGAGCAAATTGAAACGCTGACAACTTTACATGGTATTCATAGATTTGGGCATTTGTTTTGAAAGAGATTATGATGTTACAAAATATTTCTATTTCAAATGAATGTGGCCCAGTTCAAAGAATCCTGAAAAATCACAGTTTCCGCAAGAATATGAAGCTGCTCAACTGTTTTAAACATTGACAATAATCATAAATGTTTCTTGAGCAGAAAATCATCATATTACTGTATACTGATTTCTGAAGGATCATGTGACACTGAAGGCTGGAGTAATGATGCTGAAAATTCAGCTTTGGTCACAGGAATAAATTACAATTTAAATAAAACATTCAAACAGAAAACATTTATTTAAAATTCCAATAATATTTTGAAATATTGCTGTTTTAGTTGATATAATTGCAGCTTTGGTGAGCATAAGAGACTTCTTTCAAAATGATTTAAAAAATCTTACCAACCCCAATCTTTTGAACAGTACTGTACATCTTAAAACACACATTCAGTATTTGCCCTCAACTTACAATTATTTCTCTTAGGAACCATAAAAAACAGCTCATACCAGCTGAAATGGATAATTCTCAAATAAAAAAAATAGTTCTGTCATTATTTACTCACACTCCTTTCCTTCTAAACCTGTGGTGGTACGTTCATGTGTCAAAGTAAAACAAACAAAAAACAGCACAAAAGTAGGTCATTATCATTCGCATGTGTTTCGTCTTGGCAATTTACACATTCAAGCGATTTTTAACCATTAAGCGGCGAAATAGAACTGGCCCGCTGTAATCTGAGCGTACAGACACACACCCGAAGCGCAAACACACACACTGAGAGGCGCTTTTCAGCACGCAAACACTGAATTGATTCCTCTTTTGTGTCTCCTTGCGCTTGAACGGCCACATACACACAAAATTATGTTAAAATACCAATCCTGGCAAGTATTCTCGTAAACACAGTCTGTTATTTCTTAAGTGAACGTAACAAGTAGAGAAAGAAGTCGGATGTGTACCATTAGATCCGTGCATTCGGTCTTAAAGTGACAGCAGCCAATAAACACCTGCAGCTGTCTGTCATCAATGTTAATCAATCAACAAAACACTGCTTTAACAAAGATTAATGTATATTTCATTTATACAGTGAACACTATGATGATTACATTTCTGTACCTAAATATTTTTACATTTTACAGTATTTGAAACTTTGTTATATTGTATTTATCTATGGTTGTAATTTGTATTTCTGTTCTTATTTCACTTGTCTTTAAAAATTTTAGGAGTTTGCTGTGGAATCGAAGTACTTAAAGTAGGCTTTAAGTTATAAATGAAAAACAAAGTTACATTCCCCACAGCCACACTTCCCAATTGTTATTATTTATTTTTGGCTGATCTGAAAAACGATCCGATCCGTGACTCAAAAAACGTAAAATGACCCGAACCACGAGTTTTGTGATCCTATGCACCACTACTGTGCACTATATTCTAAATGTGCACTATATATATTTTCTTAATTAGTATAAACTGTTGTTGTGTTGGGGGGAATCTGTCTAAAGCCAGATAAAAATGTTATTTATGTTGCATGAAAACCAGGTTATCCATCTAGACTATAATGACGATAGCTAGAAAGCACATAAAAACCAGCTACAGTCAGAATACATCTTTTGCTGGATTTTCCAGCATTGAAAATAGGAGATAATATAAAAAAATAAAATAACAAAAAACTAAGTAAAAGCATAGGCAGGCGAGGAAGTCATGCTGACCGCTAAAGCTAACATGATGATGTTGATTTTACCAGAATATGTGAATGTAAGTATCCAGAAAGGAAATGATTCCTAATGTGAGTTGAATGCAGAATGAAGAGTATCACAATGCTCAAATGAAATGAATACACACACTATCACACACACACGTACGCGCACGCACACACACACACGCACGCACGCACGCACGCACGCACACACACAAACGTACGCGCACGCACGCACACACACAGACATACACACACACGCACGCACCAACACACACACACACACACACACGGGGAAAAGCTTATAAAATCTCTATGAGTGCACCAAAGCCTCACACATAAACAACTGCACAATGTTTATCTTGGCTCATTATTCATGAGAAAACATGATTGAAGTGAAACCATTAACATACTCTCACACTCTCTCTCTTTAACACAAACAAACACACATACAAACTAAATAAAATCTGTATCTCTGTGCCATATGGGCGTACATGTACAAGCAGCACATTTCCACATTATACCAACACACTGAGATTTACATTTATGTATTTACCCGAAAATAAATGTTTTTATAAATAAATTATCCGACTTTGAAATCGGCATGAAACAGAAGTTGCGAGTTCTGTTTACTGTCACGTATATCTGAGTGAAACGGCTTCTGGAACACTGGGAAATGGGGCGGGGCTTGATTTTGCCAATTGGGAATTGTTTGGATGTTTGTGGTTTGTTATTGGTCGATCTCATGTGAGTGACAGGTTGCCCCGCCCTCGCGCCAGTAAACACATCATCAGAGAAATGATGAGGCTGCAAGAGGGGGGGATATTTTTGAATAAAGATTACGAGGGCACATGAATTAAAAAATATATATAATGATGTGCACGGATAATTCATTTATAATATGTACTGCAATATTCCATAAAAAAAAAAGACTTGTCAATTTGGATTTCATGGCGACTTTAATGTGAAATTTAGAGAGCGGAAACAGGCAAAGGAATCAACATTACAGGCCTGGTAAGGATTTGAACCCCCTAGTGAGAGAGGGAAAGGTCAACTATGTGCCCTGATACAGATATAAGGGTGAATGATTGTTAAGAGGATGTGTGTGTTGGGGGAGACAGACTGAATCCGGTGACATATTAACATTTGGAGATGAAAGAGGGAAAGGCCCTCAGAGGAAGCTGTTTCAGTCAAGAAAGAGAGAAATTCTTCCTCATTCTCCATCCCAACAGGGGAAGAATGCAATTACTGCGGTGTTTCCATGCCCACTGTGGGCCAGTGTCCTCTGGGACTCACACACACACACACACACACACACACACACACACACACACACACACACACACACACACACACACGCACACAACTGATACTGAAGCATTCGAGGAATGCAGGTGTTCAAAAGCAATGGCAGCTAAAGCATTCGCTGCTCTTTCTGGCCCAGCGAGTGAATCTGTCAAATCCTTTAGACCCCGGACCTCTGCTGAAAAGCCCAGATCACCAGGATCCGTTGCGTTGAGGATGTTTGTTCTCCGTATGGGATTCTGGTGGCCTTTTTCCCCACAGTTTTAGATACATCAGATTTAGCAGAGAGGTGAAAGAAAGTGATAAATGATCTACACTCTTCTAGGTTCTACAAGGTTCTTTATTGGCATCGATGGTTCCATGAAGAACCTTTAACATCCAAAATGTTTCTTTAGAATTTTTCTTTTTTAAATGTTCTTTACACTGGGGTCATTTGAGTTTTATTTTCATTTGAGTATTAAAAAATTCTAATGAAGGCAATTAAAGATTGTTTATGCAGAATGCAGGGAACGACAATCTGTTGTTTGCTCATCTTTTCTTTGATCCTTTTACATTTTTCTTGTTGTATTCATCATTTATAAGTTTCTTTAAATAGAAGCATCTGCTAAATGAATAAATGTAAACGTAAATACGCACTCCGACACACATCCTTAGATCAGTTTCACCAGGTTTAGTTATATATTTATATTTATATATTTATTATCATAAACTAACCTGAAACTGAAAGTTAATAATAAAGTTTTGATGTGAAATATATTTTTGTTATTCATGTATCAACTTCTCAGATCTAGCCGGTGTTTTGCACTTTACACAAATACTAGTGTTCAAAATATGACTTGAAGTCGATTTATTTTTCAAACAAATAAAAGGAAGTGCTTAACTTTTATTAAAAAGGTTTTGCGTAACTCAGGAGGTCAAATTAAATAGTAGGCTCTATTTATTTTTCAATGAGGTTTGCCATTTTTATACCCATTTTTCAAAATTTAGGACACATCTGAGAACAGCTAAATATCTAATTTATATGAAAAAATTAATTTCCAATCTAAAAGTTCTAATACATTTCGTTAATATCGTTAATATGGTTGCATATTTAGCCTAAATTAAGCTGTCGCTCTATTGCTCTGCTAGCTAATTTGGCACCAAAAGGTTTGTTATTGACAAACTTTTATTTCCCAATATTAAAAAATAAAAATACTTTTTATAATTTTTCTTACTATAATTTTGATAACAGGGTTGAATGGTTGAGCTTGTAACAGGACACCAAATTGTTCCTTACTGTACATTTATATTTTTTAGCAGATGTGTTCTTTCCAAAACAACATATTAAAGTGCACAAATCACTACATTGGCCAAAAGGACAGCCAGCTGAGTAAACACACCGCACATAAGAAGGACGTTAATCTCAGAGAAGAAGCTCAGTACAACTGCAGAAACAACTTCAAAGAAGAACTTAAATTACATTTATTTGCAAAGTGAATAACTATACCAAATATACAGAAATCAAGAAGAAAAAAAACATCAGAATGTGTGATATAGCACTGTGACCAACAGTAATACTCGTATATCAAGCCATAAAATTAGAAGATTAGAAAATTACACAGTACAATGACGGCAAAGTTTTTCCTTTACGTTTTTTTCGCGTACAGACGACAACACTGTCAAAACAATCTCCGTTCACACGGATCCGCGAAAACGACTAAAAATGCTGTATTCTGCCAGGCCAGCAGATGGCGATGTCATTTTGTAAAGAAACACTACATGCCTATAAACTGAACATACGCATACGCATGACGTCACCGGTTTCACAAATTCGTGTTTTTGTAGTTTACACTGAGACGATAACGGTGTAGTTTTAAAAAATGTGTACTTTAAAACTCGTTTTCAAGATTTTGCATTTTCAGGGCCCCGAAACGCCGCTGTCGTGTAAATGAACCACAAACCATGTAAAAAGTTTTCAGCTTATAGAAAATGGTGTACTGTTAATGTGAAGGAATCTTATGTATTGATTTTCCACACGTTTGCACTGTGTTGTGTTTCAGGATCAAAGAAAATGTCCATAAAATTAATGTATAATGTCCTGGCAGAAATGTACTTTTACCTTTTCTGTATTTCTGGATTTTTTTTTCTTACAGTGTATAGATTCATGTCATAGGCTTACAAATTTAAAAAAAAAAATGACTTTCTGGGTAGTGCTGGTTTTGAGAGTTACGATAAACCTGGTTTCTATTACTCTGGAAAAAGAGGGCAGGGTAAAGGAGAGGACAATTACACACCAACACACACACACACACACACACACACACACACACACACACACACACACACACACACACACACACACACACACACACACACACACACACACACACACACACACACACACACACACACACACACACAAATGTTGTCTTGGGGGCCTCAATAAGCCTGCAAAGGTCAAAATATCCATAACTCACTTTGCACAAAACACCCATATGAGAAAATATTGAGATTGTGACTTCCCTAGGCATCGCCCGATCAACACCCGTCATTTGTGCACACTTTAACTAGAAATGAAATACAAAAAAAATAAGAGAAACATGATTGTACGATAAGTGTGTATGTTTATAGCCACACAAGACAAATTTCTCCCCAGAAATTAGTTAAATATTACAAAAACTTCAAAAATGGATTTGGAAAAACAATTTATAAGTGAAAGAATATTGTTGTTGAATAAGTTTTCTTTCTCCTATTAAACTACATCTACATAATATAGTGTAGCGACGTATGAAACACTCCTCACACAAAATATTCACCTTCAAACCACGTTTTTTGTCATGTGACAGTTTTATACATGAGCAAAATCTGCATGAGATTGCGTGACTAACCCTTTCACCCGGACACTAAACTCCCGATCGCACAGTTTCTTACTGGAATGACTGGAATTCAACCGTGAAATATCGTATAGAGCAACAGTAAATGTGAGTGCACCTCTGTAGTAATTATTATATCTAGTTTTATGTAAAAATGGTATGTTGGTATCTCTCCAGAGAGAGAGAGAGAGAGAGAGAGAGAGAGACAGAGAGAGACAGAGAGAGAGAGAGAGACAGAGAGACAGAGAGAGAGAGAGAGAGAGAGAGAGAGAGAGAGAGAGAGAGAGAGAGAGAGAGACAGAGAGAGAGAGAGAGACAGAGAGGGAGAGAGAGAGACAGAGAGAGAGAGAGAGAGAGAGAGAGAGAGAGAGAGAGAGAGAGAGAGAGAGAGAGAGAGAGAGAGTGGTTAAGCCAGTGCTATGGATAACACTAATCTCATCTCATGGGGAGTGTGACATGTCTCTCGTATAAAAGGGTTAAAAAATAACACCAACACACACACGCATATATACACGCAAGGCCACAATTCCTGTGATCTGCACAACACATGTACACACACAAGCACAGTCTGAACTCAAATCACGCTGTCACTGCACAAACACACACACACAAACCTAACACAAACGGCACTTACTGAAGGACAAACAGTCATATTGTAACCAGATGTTGGGAGAAATCAAAAGCAAATGATCCGGCCTTGAACGTGTGTGTGCACAAGTATGGAAACGCACACATGCACAAGACACTGTCCTCAGTTATGACGAGTTAGCATGTGTTATAATCACTGAACAGAAACTGAATAATAAACAGACAGACAGATCACACCATGATCATATTAACTCATGGGACAAAGTCCAGAACACTCCAGCTCATTATAATATTAATCTGGGTTTCTCTGATTACTCATCTATCACCAAGTCCAGTTCACTGTTTGTAATTGCATCAGAGTGGCTATGTATATTAAGTTATGTTTAATTTCCTAGCTTAATTCCAAATGAAACAAAATGTTCTCTTTCTTTTTATTTTTATCTTTCTTTCTTTCTTTCTTTCTTTCTTCACATGGCAAAGTTAATTTGTCTTTCCTGAAGTCAATTTAAAAGACCAAAACAAGGTAGTAAATCAACTTTAATAAGAAGTTCTGGATGCATGGCAGTTATTTGCACAAGGATTGAGTTTTCAAAGAGAAGTTAAGGCGTTCGGTCAACTTGCGGTCAGTGTTGTGGAGGTTTAAGAATTTATGGTAAACTAGTTTCTGACAAGAATAATTGTAAACGAAGAGCAGAAAGGGTGAGGTGTTACAGGAAAAAAGAGAGAACAAAAGGAAGCAGTGACCCTTTTTCAGCAGCCTTGGTTCCAGAAATATTTTCTTTTTCCAAATTAATTTTCTCCAAAGGGATTTCTAACAATTCGTCAACAAAAGAGACTAAATCAGCCAGCTCCAGGGTGAATCATAACATTAGAACTTTACAGGAAGGGGGAGGGGGGTTAGAAAAAAGAAAAATCAAACTTCTACGTGTGACTTTTATATGGCTAGGCCTATATATAGAAAATAACAAAATGTTATTAATGAGAGAGTGCAAAAAATCGACTTTTCCTTCAAACCATGTATTTATCCAAATATATATATCGGAATTTGCGGAAACTTGCACACATTAACACGTGCGTCACTGTCACGTCATGTAATTTCGGTAGACAGAGAAAAGTAGCTCTGGCTGTGGGTAGCATGAAATTAAATTTTGTTTGAATGAGAAAAATTGACCATGGATCATTTGAAACGGCAAACTGGCCAGTTGTAAAAACACTGACACTGATTTATGTGTCGATCCAAGCGCTCTGTTGATCGTGTGTCCTTTTATGATCACTATATTTTTTATAGTCCATGGTTCTTTCCACCGATGCCTCGAACCTCATTCATCCGCGCAGAGGAGCAGAACCGAAGCACAACTAAAACAATGTTCTTCCGCAAGACGCATGCAGTTTCATTTTTTTAACGGCTAGAGGGCCAAAGTTACATCTTCCCCGTTTCACAGATAAGGTTTAAGGTAGTCCCCGACTAAACTGCATGTCTGAGCTGTTTTAATAGATAGCAACTTGCACTGATATATCTTAAAATATGGCAGTGCCATTGTTTTGTCTCAAGATGTAAACCAGCAATGCACTTTTATAAAAGATACTTAAAAGTCCGAATTGTACCAAGGCCTAAACCTGGTTTAATCTAAGCCCTGTCTGTGAAACCAGGCCATAGGGGGAGAGCCGGGACAGTTGAAACACTTTTCAGATAAACGCCGGTTTCTAAGATAAGGTTACAGATAGAATTTTTTTTTTGTGATCAACAACTCACATATGTGTTCTCTTAGTATCATGTGTTATTTGGTACAAATATAGAATGATTTAAGTAAATATGGACTTTGAACGGTAGTTGTGCTTTGTTTCAATCGTCCCGCATGAGCAAGGCGATTGAAACACAGCGGTGGGACGGATGAAACATAACAGTTTAAACGCCAACTATTCATCTAATGCTTGTTTTTATGAACAATACCTGACAAGTAACTTATGTACATATTGTTACAAAAATATTTTGTCATTTATTTTAATATAAAGATTCATATTAACATTTTTGTTCTGTCGCCCAATAAACAATAGGCGATAAGCCTATGCACAATTTGCGTAATCTTTCCAATAGGCTATTTTGAAGAAGACAGACAAATCCGTTTACAATTCATTTTCTTACATTTCTTCCTTGAGTCATATTGAGTGTTTGGTAGTTGAATAGCCTGTTATTATGAAGAAAATAAGGTCAACCGGAAGACGATAAATTAATTTTTTTGAAGATTGAACACTTGTTTCAACCGTCCCGACAGCGCCTCCTGCCAGTTAAACCTGTTTTGCCCTTAAACTAAAAAACTATGATATTACACACTTAAGGGTGTGTTGTAGTACTAATACACCTTCCGTATTATCATTACAAGGGCACATAAAAACATAAATACAACTTGTCAATCAGAAAAAAGTACCGCACAACAGATTTCACCAACAGCACTCAAAAACCGCTTTCCGGCTCTAACTTTAAAACGGCATGACGTAAAGAAGAAATGTTTTTGTGGGTCTGGTAGGCATTGCGTGCTGTACGTGCTGACGAAATTTGATGTACATGACGGGAGTGGTTTTTTCAAGGAAATCTCAATGTTTCATCCGTCCCACGTTTCAATCATCCCGCTCTCCCCAATGTAGCTTTAAGAAATCCTACTCACACAAACTGCACACATTCAAAAGTTTGCAAATTAATAATAATGTTTTACCAACCCTAAAAGATCATAATGGGATCAATTGAGAATCTACTGGATGAACTGTGTATATAATTACACACATTATAAAATAATGGCAACACTTTACAATAAGGTTTCATTTGTTAACATTATTTAATGCATTAGCTAACATGAAATGACAATGAGCAATAATTTAGTTTTACAGCGTTCAGAAATCTTTATTAATGCTTTAGTTAATTGCAATACAAACATTAATCCCCCGTGTGTGTTAGTTCACAGTAAATTAAAAAAGAATATTTGAAAAATTAGTAAATGTTAAAATGAACATTAAGACATAAATGCTGTAACAGCATTAGTTCATGTTAACAAATTTAAGGTAGGCTACATTTACACAACAACGAAATGCTTAAAACAGAGAATGCGCTGACAGACACTGTCAAAACGATCCCCATTTACGGATCCACGAAAACTACGAAAAACGCTGTATTCTGCTGCCAGGCCAGTAGATGAAACACTATTGAACATGTAATACCCATGTGCATGACGTCATCGTTTCCAAAAATGTGCATTTTTGTTGTTTACATGGAGACCGTTTCCCAAACTTTGCACTTTGAAAACAGTTTCCAAAATGTTGCGATTTCATGCACCCAAAACCCTGTTGTCGTGTGAATGAATGGCCAAAACGTATATAAAAACGTTTCTAGTTGAAAACGGTGTCATGTAAAGCCCCTCAGTTAACTAATGTTCACATTCCAGAGGACAACACTCATTATTAGAATCCTGAATCTGTTTCTAATGGTCCTTCGGAAAGCTCTTTTAGGTTGGAAAGGAAACAGTAGACATTTTCACTTCAGTTCTGAGCTAATTATTTCTGGCAACTCGGCCAATCCCGTTAATGTGGCTAATTAATTAGGGACAAACGACTTGATGATCAACAGGTGACAGACATCAGCAAAGCATGCTTTCCGTGGATAAAACACACACACAAGCTGGTTGGGTTCATGCTGGAGTGAATTGTGTGGGTTTTAACTTTATTGATCTTTAATTTGATTTAGAAATGCCTCCTAAAAAAGCTTCTGCAGCACCAGCTGCCACAATCCCAAAGGAGTCTGAGAATGAAACTATTGACACAAAACCAGGTTTGCAAGCAGTTTTGTGATGTTTATCAAATCCTAAAATGTTCCCATTAGGATTTGTTTCATTATGACTTTAACTTGAATGTGGTTTAAGATGCTCCTGAAAGCTCAAGCACTAAGGCCACTGGACGCAAGGTTTCTCCGCACCCATCCACCATGGAGATGGTGAAAGAAGCTCTGAAAGAGTTGGACTCCAGAAAGGGTGTTTCAGCTCAAGCAATCCGTAGCTACATCAAGGAGAAGTACAAGACCGTGGATGAGACCCGGCTGAAGTTTATGGTGCGGAAAACCCTGAACAAAGGCATCGAGACTGGTGTGTTTGTGAGACCTGCGAATTCTGGGGCAACGATGACAGGCGCTCAAGGGCGCTTTCGGGTAACTTCCATTTCTCTTGCACCGTTCTATGAATCATTGTTAGGAATTTCAATATAATGTAATGCCTGAATGGTCACCATGTGCTCTTTCAGATTGCTGCCAAGACCAAAGCAAAGGAGGTGAAGGTGCAGTCAAAGGAAAATGCTGATCCAAATGTGCAGAAAGCATCCAAACCTAAG
The DNA here is from genome assembly GCF_051911475.1 of Siphateles boraxobius. Lineage (NCBI taxonomy): Eukaryota > Metazoa > Chordata > Actinopteri > Cypriniformes > Leuciscidae > Siphateles > Siphateles boraxobius. Next base: position 10,743,594 of record NW_027509182.1, read on the forward strand.
AAAGCAAAGGCAACTAAAGCCAAGAGTGACGGTAAAGTTTTTTTTAAGTAGGCTATTAACAAGTTTTAAAGTCGTCTTTCAATTCATGTTTACACTAAAGTTAAGAATTTTCTAATTCTAAGAGAATTGCTGTATCCATAATGAAAGGCATGAGAGTAAAGGTGTTCTTGGGTTTACTTGCAAAGCTTTTTTTTTTTTCTTAGCAGTGGCTATTTGCACTTAAGTAAAAATGGCTCTTTTTTTTAATGATTGATGCCTTTTGCACTGTTTAAATGGCAATAGATTCTATTTACACCAAGCTTAGTGGCAGCATTTTCTTAGAGATATGCATTTACTACTAGGTAAAAATAGTAAATAGATTCTATTTACACTAAATAAAACTTGCACTACTTTGCAATAAGTGTAAATGGTTGGATGTTTATACTTGCAAATAGTGTCTGATGCTGTTTGCACCTCAACAATATGCTATGATAATGGAGTTTAAATATTTCAATTTATGAAGCGCAATTAAAACAACTGCTGTTGACCATTGTGCTGTACAAAATAAATAACCGTTAAATAAAGTAGACAAAGACACAAGTACAGAAAGACAGAACTCATGAATTATAAGCCAGATCAAATAAAAAAGATTTTAACTTTGATTTAAAAATGGATATTGTAAGTAGTTCTGATTTGAACCGGTAAACCGTTCCAAAGTCTCGGTGTGGAAAGTTCCCGGTCACCCCTCGACTGTAGTCTGGATTTAGGGACTGCTAAGAGCCTCTGATTGGACCTAAGAGCTATCCCTGGTTTAAATGGCCTCTGCCAATAGGTGGGCTATTTGCACTTAGGGTAAATGGACAGTCCCTTTTCTCTTTCTTTAAGTTAATCTCAATCTGTTGTTGTGCTGTGGTTATGTTGACATCACTGCAGGTTGCACTTAAACCAATTATTGTGGTCCATTGGTGTAGATGGGTTTTGTTTTTGGCGTGAACTGGTCTTGGGACTGAAAGCCCTTCGTGTAAACCTTGTCTATATAGAATAACTGCTGTGACAACTATTTTAGTAATGTCATGACTGCTTCAGTCTTTTTAATGCCCCCCTCCCATTCAAGGGACAATCAAAGAAAAGAAGTCCACAAAGAAAAAGGAAGCCACAGATGTGAGTTGTCTTATTTTCACCGTATACACTCGCAGCTGTGAAGTCAGAACGCACATCCACCCTCTTTCTATCTTCTATTAGGATGCTAAGCCTAAGACGCCTGAGAGCGACGCCACCGCCTCAAAGGTGGCCCCTGCTAAGAAGCCAAAGGTGAAGAATGCTGCAGGGGAGGGTGGACCGGAGCCCAAACCCAGCAAAGCTAAAAGAGCCTCTAAAGCATCAAAAGAGGGAGCTGAGCAACCAGCCGCTAAGAAAGGCGGAAAGAAAACTGCAGCAAAGGCAGAAGAGGGTGAAGGCGCTGCAAAAGCCCCAGGGAAACGAGGAAAAAAGTGATGCGCAGCATTTTTACTGTTTTTACTACTTGTGTAGTGACTTTTATTCAAGCACTTGTATACCAAATAAAACTTTTATGTATGTTCAAGAGATGTGGCATTGGATCTTATTGCGCTAGTTTGGTGGGAAATGAGTGCTGGTTTAAGGCTAGGTTGGTGGCTGCAATGTTAGCTGATGGTTAACCAGGTTCATAGTATTAAACAAGTCCTAAATTGCACCTTCTCAGAGAAGGTACTTATTTAGAATAATTCACGTCCACTAAAGTAGATTTCTTTTTAGTTTTTTTTTTCCTGGTCTCATTCACTTGGATGTACGTCATTGTTTACAGGACGTCCACTACTGGTGAAACCCTTGAAATGTGTTTAAATGAACACCTAAGCCCTTGATCCCTTGGACTCTGCTATAGTGGATTTATTTCATTTTTTTTATTATGAAAGTTACATACTTCTATAGGCCTGTGTATGCTCGGGCTGTTAAATTAAATATACAAATTAAATGTAAATCTAACTTATGTCAAATATTAAATGTCAAAACACCAATAACATATGCTTGTGAGGGTTAGGAGTACATGAAGCATGATTGATGCGACCGTCACAATCACGTTGCATTGTGGTCTATGGATCTGCCTGAAGTGTACAAGTTGAGTGTCTGTCCAAAAAAAACCAACCTCATTTACTTGAAGTTGAATATACTTCAAAATGGCGGTGGGGATTCCCCGTGGGAAAGTGATTGGGAAGTTTGTGAGTGTATAAAAGTGGAGTTAAATGCAGCCTATGTAGAATGAATGTACTGCATTCACCATTCGCACTTCACTGCCATTAACGAACTCTCCCGTGGCCTTGTGGGATAGTAAAGTGTCCATTGTACGTGCACTTCAGAATCTCGCCAGATTTATTAGGTCATCTAGGTGCTTTGAGTATACTGTGAATTCAGATCTACTACTTGTAATTTTTTTTTTTTTTTATCTGCATACTACATAGAGAAGTATTTTATTTCAGATGCAGCCAATGTTTAAAAAAAAATGTTTATGGTTCTTAACCAGCAGATGTGCTTGCCGACTTTAGCAAAAAAAAAATATATATTCAAAATATTTCATAGATTGAACTTGAATTTACAGCATTTCATCTGAAACGGTCTTTAACATGGGATATTAAATTATTCATAAAAAATTTTTAAAATTTAGCAAGTAGGCCTAGTCCTCAAATATTTTTCATTTAATATTAGTCTGTTTAAACTGCAATCACTGTCAATCATCTTAATTTTGGATGTGACTCATGAAACGATAATACTGAGTCTTCCGTTGGTCATCTTGGCAACATGGGAAAAACAACTTCTATTCAAATTCTTTCAAATAGAAAGCGAGCAAGAAATACTCTTTATAATCACTGAGTTTGCCTTTATAATCACTGTATTTGCCTTTATAATCACTGAGTTTGCCTTTTAGCACTTTTGGTTCCATTTGTCCTGAAGTCAATGGGTTTTTGGTTAAATGCCTGAATTATGGTCGGTATATATAGATATATTCATTTTTTTTTACTACGACATAAAATACATCAGTAATACACCCTTGTGCTTTTAAAAGCTGTTAATTGTCTTGAAAAAGGTGGGTTCGGGTAAACTCATGTACTCACTAGTCACTTTCATAACCTCATTGTTTATAATCATGCTGTTGCATACTAATCTAACTCAAACTTTCAGAGAAAATGTGTTTGTTTTTTTAAATAAATACTGAAACCGTTGACTGAAGCTTAAAGGTGGTGATGTTGAAGTCATGTGACAGTGCTGCTCTTTGTTCATAGCTTTTTTACTTCTGCCGTTTGTTAGTCACAGAGCTTATTTCCTGCAGTAATCCATAAGTCAATGGAAAAATTAAACAAAAAAAAATTGTCAAAGGAACCAGGGTAATGCTAACTTAGGGTTGGCCGACAAAAATAAGTCATTCTCTTTAGTTTTAATTGAGGTTCGTTTGAGGGTGCTTAGTGAATCACACCGATTTTCTCCATGTTTGGTGTAATTGGCTGTTCGCTATTCAGGTCACACTTTCCAGTGCACATGCTATTGAGATAATTACAAGCTCCTGATGAAATCCTGAGGTAGTTTACAGCAAGTGTTGTGAGGCCGTCAAAACAACTCCTTCACTCTAAACAATGCTGGGTTGTTTCAACCCAAATTTGGGTCAAATACGGACCAAATGTTGGGTTAAAAATGTAATTTAAAAATTTAACCCAACTTCAACTTTCACTTTAAAATGTAAATTTTATAATTATATTTTTAACTCCACATTTGGGTTTGTCCAACATTTTTTAGAGTGTTTGTAAGGCAGGCTTCTGCAGGACTAGTGTGGGTTTTTACTCAACAGGCATGTATGTTGATATCTTCATGCTTTACAAGGATAAAAAGTATTTAGGCAAGCTAAAGCTGATCCCGTATCAGAGTTTAAAACCAACCCCCCACCCAGGTTAAGGGAAGGCCTGAGCAGTCAAGACAATCACATTAAGACTTGCTGATCCGCAGGAAAGACACGCCGGATCAGAGGTCGGCTGACAATGAAACTCTTCACTCTGGGACTGAGGCTGATTGTGAACGTTTGTTCCCTTGAGGGAAGTTTAATAAAACAGTTTTCACTGTGCAGTTTCCACCACGCTCGGGTCCCCGAGGGCCTGCAGGAGCCTGGGGCAAATGAAGGGCCGATTCAGGCAAAAATCCCTCTGATTACCCTCTCATTAGTGCACGGCTCCCAGCCAGGTGAAATCACTGAAGAGTGGGATGGTGGAAGAGTGGAAGAAGAGGAAAAACAGACTAAATGACCGCAGGTGGACAGAGGGAGGACAGGAAAACAGATTGATGAGGTGGATGTGTGGACAAGGAAGATGGATTGAGGAAGTGAAAACAAATGGAGTGATATGAAAGAGGACAAATAGACCGGGTTTTAAAGTTAAGACAGACTGATTGAAAGAATGATAGAGGTGGGCAAACACTAAACCGTACGCAGACTGAGAGAGGCATGGACAGATTGATGGAGAGAAGGAAAGATAACCTCAGGCTGAGAGTGAAGTGAAACATCTGAGCGTGATCTGCTTGTTCTTGAAATGCACGCGATGTTGAAGGGGTTCTGACTCTTCCGGTGTGTGTGATGAGCTACTGTGAGATGTGTAACCATCGACAAGATCCCAACAATAATCAGATACTGTGAAACTCGAAAAATTAGAATATCGTGCAACAGTTCATGTATTTCAGTAATTCAAATTAAAAGGTGAAACTAATATATTTAGTATATAACAATATACATATGCATTATTATACTTTTCAGAGGGCCGACATTTCTGTATTTAAAATCCTTTTTTTTATTGATTCAATGTAATATTCTAACTTTCTGAGATTTTGAATTTGAGGTTTTTATAAGCTGTAAGCCACAATCATCAAAATTATAACTTTTGCTCGATATTCGAATTTTTCGAGTTTAACCTGTATATGATGCTTTTGATACTGCTCTGCTGGATTAAATTATGCAAAACTCTGCATGTTGTTAAGATGACAAAATAACATTTTAGGATAGTCTGTCTCAGTGGTCTAACAGCGTCAATGTCAAACTGACTGAGATGGCCAATCAAATCAAAGAAGGCGGGGCTTACCGTTCATAGAAGTTAAAGGTGAATTCCAGCATGACACTTCAGTTTTAATGGTTAAAGAGTGCAAGGTAAGATGTAAGTAGCTAAACATTTACTATTAGATGACTTTTTCATGTATGAAATGTTAAATGACCGTCGGTAATATAAAGCTATAAAATGTTTTGTCAAATTTCACCTTTTTGAATGGACCCATTTCACAGACTGATGATACGTTTTCACAGTCATTAACCTTGTAAATCTAGCAATGTTTTTTTTTTTTTTTTTTTAATGTAATGCACATTACATGTTACACCATACTTTGTGTCATTGATTACACTGGTCATCTGATCAGGAATGAGGTTTTTGATATGCTTTCCTCTTTTGTAAAGTCCTAGAAATGCTATTGTGGATTTATTTGTATTTTTTCTTGCAGTTTCTGTTCACCAGTTCACAAGTTTACCCAACTATGACGACTTCCACTTCTGAGAAATGTTTAAAGGGTCCACTGAAAATATAGGCATTGTAAATATATAATTTGCGTAGGCTAATTCGTGTAATCCATTATTGGATGTGAAATGTTTTCTGCATATTAGGCAAATGAGTAAGAGTGTGCATATTTTAAAACAAAAACTTTGGGTTTGGCCATGCCAATGTTCAAGACATGCTTACGGCTTTGATTTGTGGATATGACTTAATATAGCGGAGGGAAAAAAATTTGACTCGACTCTATCTTTATGAAAACGAACTAAAGACGTCACAATAATGCACTATATCAGGCAAAGTGCACAGGAGAGTTTCTAAGCAGAAAGGTGTAGCTTGTATTTTAATAATGTGTACCAGATAATAATGTGAGCTACTGAATTATAAAGTTGTCTAGATGAGGAAAGGTCTTTGGAGGCCCAAACAAACCAATTTTTAGGATGGTTAGGAAGTAAGAGTATCATCTCTTGCTTTTCGGGCAAAGCTTTCCTATGTTTTCTTGCCTTCCTCATCTAGATCTCATCAATTAGTATGCTGAAGTTTACCTGATCACTTAGCGCCATATCCTACTGGTTATAGCTGAGGACCCTCTTGTCTTTGACAGATGATCCTGGCCACTATGCCCAATGTCCCGGTCCATAATCCAGCCCCGCTACATCAACTTTTTCTTTTTTTAAGTAGGACTACTTTTCTTGGCGGATTAATTTGTGACATTAGCTGTGGTTGATTTTTTTTTCTGTATTACAGTTCAACATTTTACACAGATCAGAAATCGTAATTGTTTCTTAATCAGATGCTGTCCTCAAAGCTTAACTTGTATTTAACTTAGAATATTATTTTAACCCTTATAATGACCAGCAAATCCCCCTAAAGCATGGAATGTTAATAATGCACAGACCATTCAAATACACACACAACCACACACCCCTTATGGAGTGTCTGGTTTTATATCACTCTTATCTCCGTCCCCTCTTCAGTCAGGTCTACCCATATGCTTCACTGCACACAAGAATGAACTAGACATAAAGAGCCGAGTGTTCTCACACACACACACACACACACACACACACACACACACACACACACACACACACACACACACACACACACACACACACACACACACACACACACAGAGCTCTCTAATAGGACAGACCTCTGTCCTTATCTTCCCCGTCGTTCTATAATGGATGGCCATTCACACAAAGGTCACATACACACTCTGTCAACACTCAGGCACCAGAGACGTCCCTCTGACAAGTGTGTCAGACACAGTATACACTAAACACACACTAAAGCACAAGAGAATGACCTCCTATAAAACAGACCAGTAAAACAAAGAGAGTTCAAAAACAAAATTACAGCACTTCAGTTTGTTTGTCAACGAGAATGCTTTTTCAGTCACAAGATGATGTCATTCCTCACATTTTGATTGAAAACAAAAATAGATTTGCTACTTTTGGAGTAACGATATAAAAGCCTTAAAACTGCAAGACAGAGATATCTGTCATTATGTAAATAACAGGGAGTTTTCCGAATTTTGTGAAACAACTTTGTTGTTGTTTTTTAAGCCCATAATTAAGTGTCCTATACTTAATTTACAAAAGTGTGCTTAATTGACAAAAATGTTTTTATTTCCCAATCACCTTTGCTTGTTTGTGCAATGCATTTTTCAGAATGTTTTCAGTTCCATTAGCTTTCTAGTTTGTGCCACTATACTCCTCTTAGACCCTGTTTACAGCTGCTATTAAGATGCGTTTAAGTTGATCAGATCACAAGTGGACGACACTAAATTCAGGTGTAAACGGGGTCTAAAACGCTTTGAGCTTGTCCACTTTCGAACACTTCCAGAGGCAGTGGAAAACACATTCGACCGGATTGCTTTCGTAGTGTAAACGCTCATGTGATTGAATGTGTTCAAACAGACACAGAAGACCGTCTACTCTCCGTCTACTGAACTAATGTGTAAACATTATGGGAAGAGCTCTAGCCAGACGGGATTTAAACTTTGTCGGCTGGAGACTCAAGTTCGGTTTGAAAAGGGAAAAACGTACCGATCACAATGTTCTCTCAGCGTTCCTGATTTCTAACACACACTCACAGTGTTCGGCGTGATCTTGCGTCTGTCAGAGCAGAAACTAAAGCTGATGCTCTCCATATGTTCTTCTGTTTTCTCTGGTTGTGTTCATATGTAAATTGCGTGAGCTTATTATGTCCATTAGATGGAAAGAAGATAGATTTGCCGCCCATAGACGCTCCCCTCGAAGAAATCAGGACAGAAGTGGTTGAAAGTGGACAAAAGAGACAGATTAAAACACCAGGTGTAAACGGGAATGTGTCTCCCTCGTCTACTTGTGATCCGATCGACCAAAACGCATCTTAATACCAGCTGTAAACCGGACCTTAAAGACCTGAACCTGAAATGATTTGGGGAATAACATTTTCTTTCCTGTGTTGACCAAAAATACGTAGCCCCTATAACATTTGTTCGTTTTCTTCTTCTTCTTCCCTTTTTCATGGGAAAATTATGAAATTTGGCACTCTTAATGGGGTGGGCAGTTTTTATATGATATAATACAGTATAATCAGTTTAAATTTAAACTTTTCTTTTGGTTATAACTTTTCAACCCTTTGTCCTAAAATTGAAATCTCTGTGTGCTTCATTACCATGATTTGAGGGTACATGTCAAATTTTTCGACAGAGCCACATAATGAAATCTGAATTGCTTGAAATGTTTGACGGAAAATATGAATTCCTTGGGTCATACTGAATCTGTTGATACCAATTTTGCCAGAATTGGTCAAATCATTCATCCTCCATTTAAACATTTGATGTAAATATTGATTTCTTTTAACCGCTGGACATACTGGCATGAAATATGGTAGGGATAATCAACAGCCTGACCTCAAGGTATCTGAGAAGTTCATTGTCAGCGCCACCTAGTGTTCCAAAGATTTACACATTTTCACAACGCTTCAAAATATTGTCTTGGTGTTTTTATGTTCCATTATTTTTTGGAGAACTCCAACAACTACGTCATTGTCATTGATCATAAGCAGGACTTTGTGAATAACAAACCGCTGCCATCCACCAGTGAGACTGCAAAGCAAACCTTTATGAGCACTCGATCTCAGCACACAATATAGATGAACCTTATGAACATTCATTTTACACTTAAATCATATCCTTCAATGACTACGTTTACATGCAGCCAATAACCCGTTCAAAACCGGAATATCAGCAATAACCCGGTCGCGCACGGCCATGTAAACACCGGAAAAAACCTGAATATGCTCATATCCCGGATTTTAAAAACCCGGATATAGTACCTGGGGTACCCCTTTTCTAACCCGAATTTTTGGTCAAGTAAACGCGTATCGGCATATCCCCATAGTGATTTGTGTTCTGCACAAGGAATCTTGGTCTTTTGAGTAGAGGAACATCTCGGCGCATACAAAAACCCGCGTGCAGTAAGTTATACCGGAAGTAAACATGGCGAGACGCAGCACAGCATACTTTTGGAGCGAGGTCAGTACAAGCACCAAAGCGCAAACAAAGGCGATCGCTATCTGCCCCAAACTATTCATTATCCGCATGCTGCTGGTGTTGTTGTTGCTGTTGTTGTCTTTGAATACAGGAAGAAGAATCGGAAATGACGCATATTGCGTCTTAATGGTTGTCCGTACGTCTAGACGCTAACCGTGTGTCGCCGTTTACATCGGATATTGCAATTCCACAGGAGTAACTCTCTCTGCTCACGCATGTAAACGGGGTTATTCCTAATGTTTCAGAAACCCGAATAGTGACCATAACCCGAAAATTGGCTGCATGTTAACGTAGTCAGTTTCATACACTGATTATCAAACACATCTATACCAAGCTTACCTAACTACTAAAGCCACAATTCTAAGGTTACACTTTATTTCGATGTCCACTTTAGACATTCTACTAACTATAAGTAACTTTGCTACTACATGTCAACTAACTCTGATTACAGTATTAGTAGACTGTAGTAGACTGTTAGGTTAGGGTTAGGTGTTAAGGTTCAGGTAAGGAGAACAAGTTAACTTGTAGTTGCTAAGTTACTTATAGTTAGTAGAATGTCTAAAGTGACTATCGAAATAAAGTGTTACCAATTAGAATTTTAATTTCGAAGGCTATGCTACTTTCATGTTTTTTCCTAGATTACATTATCTGAACTGAAATTGTCAGTGGATTACTGTCCCTTTAAAAATATAGTTTGGCACATAAAACGTACTTAATTGCTTATTGTTTAAGCATGAGAGTTGAGAACGCAACATAATTCACAGACACTTCATTGGGGAGCTTGTTAAAGATGGGAAGTGCAGCTTTTTGGCTTCAGTAATGACTGAGGAAGATGATAAGTCCATATGCGAAGGAAGAGAGGAGTTAGCTGACTTCTGTCTTTTGTCCTGCAAAGGGATGCATGGTAAGAGGAGAGTCTGGCAGGCATTGTTTAAAGACAAAGATTGGAGTAGGGGGTGGGGTGGGACACTTGAGGAATGTGCTTTGTGTTCTTCCTCGAAAGATAAAGGCTCCTGGAGCAAACGGACACGCAACTGAGACAGACAATCATAGACCTCAAAAACTCAGCACAGCAACATGTAATTTACTAAAGCATTCAGAAGAGCTTACCGCAATAAGGACAATCATAATCTCTTAACCACTCTCCCGCCCTAATAATACGGACCCAATATTAAAACTATTTGTATTTGACATGAGGCTTCTTGTTTCAGTTTCTTACAGATGAACAACTTGGACCACATAGGTTTCTGAAGCCAAAAAGAAAAAAGAAAAAAAAGAAGCTTTTGTAATGTAAAACAAATGTGGTCATCAGTCATATTTCATTCCAAAATAAAAAATTGGAAAATACATTTTTCATGACAACTCCCAACCCTCTAACTTATTACTGTGATGCAACTCTCATAATGCAGATATTTTTCTTCTAATAAACAATATTCATTATGAATATTGTTATTATTAGTGTTATTACATTTGTTATTCAGTTTATATTATTCGATTTGTTCTGGGCTGTGTTTACACTTACAGCTTGTTTGTCGGTTCAAAAAAACGATAACCGATTGATTAAAAAGTTTCCTTAGGGGGAAAAAAAAGATATTGTGTTAAGTGTTTTAGTCAGGACACAGCGATTTTCATTGCTCTATTTCTGTAATATGAGTCTAAGGATAATTATCTTTGAGAACAGATAATTATCTATGAAAATTAGAAAGACCATTTAAAAAGTAAAACATTGAGGCGCATTACATTAGAATTCCAGGGGGGAAATGTTGATAATCATCTTTAAAAGAATGTAAACAATCTTAAGTGTTCTAAATTACTTTGTGTCTTTATGCTAAATATAATTTATTATCTTTTGATTCTAGGATTGAAAGTGTACCTAAACACATTTTCATGAGATGAAGCAAATACCGCTGCGTATGAGACGTGTTTGCAAAGAAGGGATAGATAAACTTACAAACAGACATGCAAGGAAACGGCAGCATGGGGGGGGGAAAGAGAGGAGGCGAAGTCAGAAGGTTTAAGTCAAGGACATTTTCAAGGAGTCTTGGGAAAGAACTGGTTCTTTCTTCTGAAGGGATTGGGGACAAGAGGTCCATTGGTGAAGAGACACAGACAGGGGGAGGGGAACTCTAAACCCCATTCCCAAATCTCATCCGCACCTCTGCCGAGGAAAGAAGGTCATTGTATCTTCAGGGAGAAATGCTTAAAACAAGAATGTCCAAGAAATCGGATAACCCATAAACAATTATGGAAATATGCATCCAGCACGTGCGTGCGTGTGTGTGTGTGTGTGTGTGTGTGTGTGTGTGTGTGTGCAGACAGAAGCATAGTCAGTCACAGATAAAAGGATCAAAGAGGAACACGGGAGAACGGGAAGAGAGCAAGAATTAAAAGGGTCATATGAATTTTGCATTCATTTCCATTTTTCTCTGAGGTCGACTTGTTAATGTTTGTGAGATTTATGTGCCAAAAAAATATCTAGTCTGTCATGACCATTTTCCACCCTGTCTCTGAACCTTAGAATTAAACAGGCTTCTTAATTCAAGATTATGTTTCTGCTGTGCTTTGACTACATATGTAAATGTGCCCTTCACCTTGAGTTTGCTGCCGAGTCCCAAATAGTGTTGCCGCATCTTTAAAATAACATCCTCTTTGCAAATCTGCATTACATAGCGAAACAAAAACAATCCAAACTTGTCCTCTCTAAAGGTTAAGATCAAACCGAAATGATCAGGGATCTGTCTCAAAAATAAACAGCCACCCATTTCCAACATTTTGGATCCCTCAAAAGGTTCGAGAGCGTCACACAGGAACTTCACACGCTTTGACAGACTTTAATACACTTTACTCATATCAAACGTTCTTCTGGTGCTTAAAATAGTATTTATCATACTTCCTCCTTACTTCACAGGTGCAGTCACATTTACCATTGTCAGCCGAAGTTTCGCTGAGGAAATAGTGATTTCGATTGGGAAATATAACAGCGAAATATAAATCCACGTGATTGGGAATTTCTCCATGCAGATTTGACACCAGCAGGTTCAAGTTGGTCACATTGAGTTTCCATGTTGACCAACGAAAGCTGATTGGTATGAAAGTGACTTCAGTGTGAGCTGTGCTTTATACATCACTACACTATTCATAATAAACAATGGACCATTTTGAGGAAATATCATTAATGTCACCACATGTTAAATTTCAACAAATGCTCTTTTTGGACTATGGAGGACATTACGGTATCTCAGGTCCGGTTTACAGCTGGTATTAAGATTTTGGTCGATCGGATCACAAGTAGACGAGGGAGACATTCCCGTTTACACCTGGTGTTTTAATCCGTCTCTTTTGTCCACTTTCAACCACTTCTGTCCTGATTTCTTCAAGGGGAGCGTCTATGGGCGGTAAATGTATGTTTTTTTTTTTTTTAGATCTTCTTTCCATCTAATGGACATAATAAGCTCACGCAATTTACATATGAACACAACCAGAGAAAACAGAAGAACATATGGAGAGCATCAGCCTTAGTTTCTGCTCTGACAGACGCAAGATCACGCCGAACACTGTGAGTGTGTGTTAGAAATCAGGAACGCTGAGAGAACATTGTGATTGGTACGTTTTTCCCTTTTCAAACCGAACTTGAGTCTCCAGCCGACAAAGTTTAAATCCCGTCTGGCTAGAGCTCTTCCCATAATGTTTACACGTTAGTTCAGTAGACGGAGAGTAGACGGTCTTCTGTGTCTGTTTGAACACATTCGATCACATGAGCGTTTACACTACGAAAGCAATCCGGTCGAATGTGTTTTCCACTGCCTCTGGAAGTGTTCGAAAGTGGACAAGCTCAAAGCGTTTTACACCTGTATTTAGTGTCGTCCACTTGTGATCTGATCAACCAAAACGCATCTTAATAGCAGCTGTAAACAGGGTCTAAATAAACTCTTTACAATCAATTCGTGAAATTCGTTTCCTTGCGTTATTAAAATAGAAGCAAGCAAGAAAGAACATTTTAAAACTAGACTAAATGTATACATTTTATTGTAACAGAAACACAGATTACACTGACAAAGAAAATGAATCTTTTTACATAAATCAAGATATATTTATACAAAAAGAAAAAGAGGCAACAGAATAAAAGTCCCTGGTTTGTTCTTGTGGATCTCCAATGTGAAGACCAAATCCTCCTACCCATAAACCCCCGCGTGGTTTGAAAGGGTGGCTTTTGAATCTTGTGGTTAGTTGATGATGAACACCAGCTTCGAGTTGGTGAGCCAAACCAGCGCAACATTCCTGCAATAAACAAACAGCATGGCACGCGTTCAAAGGTTGTTTCGAGTCTTTCAGCCACTCATAAAACAACAGACAGTCTTTTATTTGGTCTCTTTTTAGTGCCAGTCAAGTGTTGCAGATCTCTACACATGTGTGTGTGTGTGTGTGTGTTTGTATAAGCACGTATGTTTCGCATATTTTGTTCACCAATGGAACCTCTGCCTCATGTCTTTCTCCTCTGAAAAAAAGTGCTAAGACTTTTGTGCTAATTTTTCTTATTGCTGCTCACATACACACACAGGGTGCATCATTTAAAAAAATACCATTTTCCTAGCACTTTAGCCACGTAGTGTGTATCTGTGTATGTGACCGTTCGCACACAACACATCCTTAAAATGAAGGATCAAAAGTCGTCATTAATAATCACTTGAATCCACATTCTTGCGTTATAAAGGTCATGTCCCGTCTTATGCTGCGTTATCCTCCTTCAGTCTCTTCAGTATTAAAGTCTCCTTTAGAAAAATACTCTGCAGAAATGGAAATATGTCACTGTCTTTGCATTATGAATCAGAGCAAGTCTTTTCTTTTGGATTACATCAAGTGGCTCCCCAAAATGCTGAAAAGGGTGAGGTAACATCCCGTATGAGACCCCTTTGATATCACAAATGGAGCTTTGTAATATTAGTGGTATTACAGTGACAGTTCCCACAGGTTCCTGGACTGGTCCCCTTTAGGTAGTCTGAGAAGCAAGTAATCAATCTTGATCCTTAAGTGACCCGGTAAAAAGGAAGTAGAAATGTTCCTGATTGTGAGTGGACAGGTTACATGAAGGTTCTCCTGCAAACTCGACAAGCGTTTGCATGTGTGTACGGTTCACTCAGTAGAGCACATTCCCTGGCGTTTTGTTTTGAATCCCAAGAGCCTCGATGCTGGACAGAATCTTCTTCTGATGACCAGCCAGAGTTATTCCCAAACGCAGCAGATCCCTGAGACACGGAAAGAGAGAGAGAAACAAAAAACACAATTAGACATTAGCTTTTAAAATAACAGCACAGAAAATATTATATTATCTTGTTTGCATACGTAAAAAATAATAAATACATATAGATTTACACTACAGTTTAAAAATTTGGAATCAATTTTTTTTTGTGAAAGAAATTAATTTGAACTTTTATTCAGCAAGGATCCATTACATTCATCAAAAGTGATGCATTGTTCCAAAAATTTTTTTTTTAAATAAATGCTGTTTTATTCATCAAAAAATCCTGAAAAAAAAAATGTTTTCAACATTGATAATAATAAGAAATGTTTCTTGAGCATCAAATCAGCATATTAGAATCATTTCTGAAGGATCATGTGACACTGAAGACTGGAAATAATGCTAGAAAATAGTAATTACATTTTACATTATTACTGCTTTTACTGTATTTTTAATCAAATGCAGCCTTGGTGAGCATAAAGAAACTTATTTCAACATTCAACATAGCACCGACTTGAAATATAATAATATAATATATATATAATAAATAATAAATATAATATAATAAAAGTATTTTTTAATGTAGTTTCTTTTTCTATTTAGTAACATTTATTATTTATTTCTATAAATTTTATTTACTCTTCACCAAAGGAGAAGTTTTTAATCTTCCTTGTAATGCAGTTCGGAATTTGTTCTCTAATATATGCGTATTTCAGTGTGTTGTTGAATGAAGGTGATATAATCTTCACTCACTCTGTGTTGATGTGTGCGAGCAGCTGCATGGACGTGTAACCGGCCTGTAGAAAACTCTCCTCGTAACGCTCCATCTTAATGGCCCTGAGCCAGTCGCCCACCGTCCCACAGGAGGAGGGCGTCAGAGGGGAACGCTGGTCCAACAGAGGGTGAGAGGGTCTGAGGACGAAGAGAGGGAATTGTTAAAATGCATGTAATTGCCCATATTAAGATGATGTCTTGAGACAGCCTGCAGCAACACAAATCTAGAAAGGCTGCCAAAGAGAGGAAGACTAACAGCTTTCCCTTGAGGCGAGGGGGGGGAGGGGAGAACAGAATGTCTTGAGTTGAGTCTTGATTGACAGGCTGACAGGCCAACATGCCGAGAGGGGAGGGGCAAGACTAACATACAAGAGCCCATACTGTGAGCTAATGAAATGATGGACGGAATGAGATCTGACTAAAGCTAAAACAGAAACGGCTATGTTCTTGATTGACAAGCATTGTTGGGGTAAATGCATTACTGTAATCGCATTACTTCTCCAAGTAATGTTTGAAATATTTTTCAATAATCATGTTACCGCCCAACATTAACTCTTTCCTCGCCAGCGGTTTTGGAAACAATTGTCAGTATTTTTGATCATTTTCACAAAATTTTCTCAATATTTTGTCGTATAAATATCTGAACGTGCATTATATTTTTGTATTATAAAAACACAGACCTCTGCTTTCAAACAAACAAACAAACAAAACAGTTTTATTCTAGCTCATGCATTCTTTTTTTTAAAATCAACACTTGAATGTGGGTAAGTTTAATAAAAAAAGCAACATTTTGAACAAAAAGCTGAGAAAAATCACGTTTTATCAAAGACTACGTCTGGAACAGATTCAGAACGATGATAAAAACACAGATGGAGTAGATCGAGTCCATCAAAGCTTCACAGTCCTGTAACTCATCCTGGGTCGACATTTCATTCAGTAACATTAGGCAGTTTTGATTTATATTCTGTTTAATGTTGGTGATTAACCGTATTTTACATATGCATATGATTACTTATGAAATAATTTGTTTCTGCTTCTTTTCGCATGTCCTTTGATCAGAATATTCAGTACTCTTTCAGAAGATTACCGTACAACAGTGAAAAAACAGAAAGCCGGAAATTTCCGTCAATGGCGGGGAAGAGTTCATTGTTTTGGTTGACATGGCAACATAAAACCAATAGAAATACAACTGACATATGGGTAACGCTTTTATTTGAGTCCACTTAAGACATTCTACAATCAAAATGCACCTACGTCAACCAGCAGTCATTAGAGTATTAGTAGTCTGTCAACTTAATATCTGTTTTATTTCTGATTCTGATGTATAATATCTGCTCAATTTCTGCTTTAATAACACTTTATTTTGATGCTTTCCCCAACAGACATTCTACTGATTATAAGTGA
Organism: Siphateles boraxobius; assembly: GCF_051911475.1. Lineage (NCBI taxonomy): Eukaryota > Metazoa > Chordata > Actinopteri > Cypriniformes > Leuciscidae > Siphateles > Siphateles boraxobius. The sequence continues at coordinate 10,760,116 of NW_027509182.1, forward strand.
CTTTGAATGTGCATGTCAACTACATGTCAACTTATTCTACTAACACCTACTAATACTCTAAAGAGACTTAGTTACTTATAATTAGTAGAATGTCTAAAGTAAACCATTGAAATGTAACCGATATATGAAATGTCCTGAAATTCATTTGATCCAAAATCAAGAAATCAGTGAGCAATTTGATGCATGCTTTCCATAGTAATTTTGTGTAAAAAATAAAAATTGTTTGCAAGTTTAAAAAGAAACGTTTGCTGTATATGGCTGCAATTCTCTTTGAAATATCGTAAGAAGTGAGTGATATGGAAGAGTAATGGATGTGAAACTTACCCTGCCCCCTCTTGGGCGGTGATTTTAAGTGAGGCCGGGTTGCGGATCAGCTTGTCGAGTGCTGAGACGATGTTGGAAAAGCGTGGCCGTGCCGTCCGCTCCTTCTGCCAGCAGTCCAGCATCAGCTGGTGCAGGTACGTGGGACAGTCCGGGGGGGGCGGCAGCCGGTAGTCCTGCTCGATGGCATTGATCACCTGATTGGGTGAGACAGATTGTGTTAATAAGGGCAGGAAGAAAGAGAGGAAGTGAATTGAAAATGCAGGGTCGAAAGAATGCATTAGTGAAAATATATGTATAATGCATAATGTCAATATCAGGACATTGAAGATATTATTTTTTGTTTCGGTCAGATTAGGGTGATATTGGAAATGTTGTTTGTAATGTACACTACCATTTAAAAGTTTTGGGTTGGTAAGCTTTGCTTTTTTCAGGCTGCATTTATTCAATCACAAATACAGTAAAAACAGTACAATAGTGAAATATTATTACAATTTATTTAAATATATATTTTAAAATGCAATTTATTAATGTGATCAAAGCTGAATTTTCAGCATCATTACTTCAGTCTTCAGTGTCACATGATCCTTCAGAAATCAGTATAATATGATGATTTGCTGCTCAAGAAACATTTATGATTATCATCAATTTGGAAAACAGTCGCTTCTTATTTTTGTGGAAACTGAAATTTCAGGGTTCTTTGTTGAACAAAAGTTAAAAAGAACAGCATTTATTGAAATGTGAATTATTACTGTCACTTTTGATCAATTTAATGCCCTGTTAAATAAATCATACATACCACAAACCTTTTGAACAGTAGTGTAACTTAAAGCAATATTTGCATAAACAGTTTGACTATTTGCATAACAAAAATAATTATCAACCACTGCTAATGGATCATTTTCTATATCACTGCATCTGCTTTGATCTAAAGTAAAACTGTCACGATATTAACCAAAATGTAGTCATATTAAATACAAACACTTACATCTTGGTTGCTCATGTCCCAGTATGGTCGCTCCCCAAACGACATCACTTCCCACATGACAATTCCGTAACTCCACACATCTGATGCGGAGGTAAATTTCCGGAATGCAATCGCCTCGGGCGCCGTCCAACGGATGGGAATTTTACCACCCTGAAAGAAGAAGCAGATCAGTTACGCTCTGATAAACAATGGAAATTAAGATCATGATGCACGTGTTGCATTCCCCCCCCCCCCCCCCCTAAAAATATTGAGTCCGTTTGAAGTGCTTAAAGGGATAGTTCACCCGTAAATGAAAATTCTGTCAGTATTTACTCTCCCTCATGTTGTTCCAACCCCGTAAGACCTTCGTTCATCTTCGGAACACGAATTAAGATATTTTTGATTAAATCTGAGAGCTGAATCATTCCTAAGCGATTGAAACTTGCCACCCCGAAAAGTTTATCAAACGTCGAGAATACTTTTTGTGCGCAAAAAAAACAAACAAAAATAACGACTTTATTTCAGCTATTCATTTCCTTCTCTGTGGGCCTCGAGTCAGTTCACTAGTGTAATAGCGTATCGCTTCTGTGTTGTACGTCACACGCATCACCAACATGACCAGCGTCGGACAATAGTGAGCCTACGTGTGACGCAGCTCTACGCTATCACACTACGTTAACTGACTCGAGGCCCACAGAGAAGGAAATGAATAGTTGAAATAAAGTCGTTATTTTTGTTTGTTTTTTGCACAAAAAGTATTCTCGTCGCTTGATAAACTTAAGATTGAGCCACTGTAGTCACTTGGACTATTTTAACAATGTCTTTAATAACTTTTCGGGGAACAAGTGTCAATCCCTTAGAAGCCTATGGAGGAGTGATCCAGCTCTCAGATTTAATCAAAAATATCTTAATTCGTGTTCCGAAGATGAACGAAGGTCTTACGGGGAGGGTGAGTAAATACTGACAGAATTTTCATTTTTGGGTGAACCATCCCTTTAACGTTGCCCAAGCATTTGCTCTTACCAGTGAGCTTGTGTATGTCGGATCAGAAGAGTTCTCTTGCAGGAATCTCGATAGACCGAAGTCGGACACCTTGCAAACCAGGTTACTGTTGACAAGAATGTTCCGTGCGGCAAGATCCCGATGTACGTAACTCATTTCGGAGAGATATTTCATTCCCGATGCGATGCCGCGCAGCATCCCAACTAACTGTATTGGAGTAAACTGGCCGTCATTGAGCTGGAGAGAAACAAAGATCATGTCAGAGAGTCCTTGTGTATGAGAATAACTGGCTACGTTTACATGCACAACTTTAGTTTCAATCGGACTGAATTTATTCCGATTGATGAATCCGAACGTAGTGTTTACATGAACGCTAATCATGTGATCAGGTTTAATGTGCGCGTTTATATGTCACAAGCTTCAATATCGGAATATATTTTTTGACGCTATTTCTACGTCATTGCACACACGCAGTCCTTTCAGTTTCGGTTTTCAATCCTATCAAATGTTTACAAGTTCTCTCTATCGGATTAGAAAAGGAATAAACCACCCCTTTCAATCCGACCAAAATTTAATTCGGATCGAGCTCGATCGGTTCGATTAAGGTGTTTACATGAAGGCTTTTCCGTCCGATTGAGTCATCAATCCAATTACTAATGGATTATTTGGTTCCATGTAAGCGTAGCCACTGAGATGTTACGTCAACAAACACGTACCACTAGATCCTACGCAAACTTACTCTCAGGAAGGAGTCCAGAGCTCCATTCTCCATGAACTCTGTGAGGATCATGACGGGACAGCTGGCTGTTATTATGCCTTCCAGGTGGATAATGTTGGGATGCTGGAACTGGCCCATGATTGAGGCTTCGGAAAGGAAGTCCCGCCTTTGCTTGTCTGTGTATCCACCCTTAAGAGTCTTAATGGCAACATAGTTCTCCTTCTTCCCAGGAATCCTCAGCCGTCCCCGACAGACCTCGCCAAATTCCCCTGAAATGGCAAAACAAAGCACACAATTTTTTAGTCCCACCAATTTGCGACTGTAATAAGAAAAAAAAAGTTTTTCGTGAAATCACGTTAGCTGTATGTTAAATATCAAAGACTTTGCTTTCTGTGCGAACAGAAAAATTATCTATATACCTTTTTTTATATCGGAAACACTTTACAATAAGGTTCGGTAGTTAACATGAGCTAATAATGAACTGCACTTATACAGCGTTTATTAATCTTTGTTAATGTTCATTTCAACATTTACTAATACTTTATTAAAATCGTGTTAACATTTGTTAATGCACTGTGAACTAACAATGAACAGCTGTATTTTTATTAACTAACGTTAACAAAGATGAACGAATACAGTAATAAATGGATTGATCATGGTTAGTTCATGTTAGTTAATACATTAATGTTAACTAATGAACCTTATTGTAAAGTGTTACCGTTATATCTTACAAGTGACTGAAACCGAATATATGACTGCACTGTCTGAAAATAAATGATGTGTCCTAATGAAATAGATGTTGTGAGGGAGGAAGACTTACCTGCTCCAATAACCTCTTCGATTTTGACAAATGAGACATCAATCTCCTTAGCAAACTCTCTCACGGCCTCATTAGGGTCCTCGTAAGTGAATGGATCAATGTAAACTTTCACTCCTTGGACAGAAAAATATGTCAGTTACTCCATTAATCAAAAACGCCACAACTTAACCAGAATGCATAATTATAATAAGATTAGATGTTGCAGTGCTCACCTTGACCCATGAGATATTGGCCATTTTTATCACTCAGTTCTGGGTCTTTGAAATGATTTTGCTTCCTGTGAACAGAAAAGGGAAAGTGGACGTGGATGTGAATAAGTAACATTACATAACATTCCCAAATATGTAGGTCTTTCAATGGTAAACACTGGCGAACAGTGTAATATGCACCAACAACAAAACTCGTTTTAGGTTTTTAGACATTAATGCCCAGCAAAACTCTAATTACATTTTCAAGGATTGAGGAAAATCCCATGGCAGCATGACGCTTCAAGCTATTTTTACAGCTGAGTAAGTTAAAGTTTGACTTAAAGTGTTTAGCTTTTCAGTTCAGTCCGTCTTTCTCCACAACCCAAGTCCCCAACTGCCTGATGCTGCATGCTAACTGCTGGTTTGGGGCTAGTTTAGTGGATTGATCAGGTTTTTGGACACTTAGTAAGCTCTTTTTGGCTGCTTGACCACAGAAGTCTTGCTGGTTAAGCTAGTTAGCAAGCTAGATGCACACTAGCATCCAAAACACGTGCTTGTCCCTTCAGGAAAGTTGGGTAATGTTAAATAGCTCACTTTGAGTATGACTTTGATGAATCTCATGCAATCTTTTAAGTGCCCATCTTGGAAATGATGAGCAGTCGCTGTCTGAGATGGTTAGGACTAAGTGGCATTTGCTTGATGCCTTTACACATACAGGTTAAACTGGGAACTGCCAAGCCCAATATACTGCTTTTGGGTCTCACTGACATTGCTAGAAAAGGGCAAAAATAAATGCACTGTATTCATTCGATGGCTTACGGTTTCCCAAACGGGGATTCATGGGTTGATAGAATGCTAATAATTAATAAAATGGAATGTAACATTAAAATGGATGGTAACACTTTATTTTAAGGTGTCATTATTACACTGTAATTATACATATTGAGTAATATAAAGTGACTACATGTACTTACTATAGGGTTAGGCTTTGGTTTAGGGTTAGTTGCATGTAATTATGTATATTTTTTTTTATAGTAACTACATGTCACATATGTAACAATGACACTAAAATAAAGTGATACCAAATAGATTAATATACTGTAGGGCACAATTATTCTAAACAAAACTGTAAATGTGATATAAATCTAAGGCTGAAATTGAAACAAATCTAATAATCGAGGGTTTGAATTTTATACTTAGAATTTAGAATTTAGTACTTAGAGTGTAAAATAAAAGTATTGGAATTATCACGTTTTTTTTTTTAACCTTGCAGTACAAAAACAGTAATATATTTGTCTTCATTTTCATAATTAGAGTTAAAATAATACTAATAAAACTTTTATTCAATTATTTTTCAAATAAAAACATTATTTTACTTGCACGTCATGTGACCTTTAACCGTCGTCAGAGAACCGCAAATGTGCGAATGTGTTGTTAAATTATTGAAATATTAACTTAAAATCCCAGGGAGTGCTTCAAGTAAATATTTTACATCTTTACATCAGTTGCAAAGTAATGCTGTGAACCCCTGTCCTAGCATGACAGTTTATAAGGGATCGCAAGCTCACTTACGGCTGTTCCAGACGTACCTTCCATTGGCCAAATTATAAGATTGGATCGCATGTTAAAAACGAAATACAAATGTTAAATCGTGAGTCAGCTGCAATCTGAAGTTTTAAGAGAGCTCCGGGAAATCCTGGAAACTTGTTGTGTCATGCCTGGTTTGGGCTCGGTGTGCTTGTTGTGTTCCATGTGTTTGTTTTTTGTTTTTCTGTTGTCATATTACTCTTTGCAAAGAATGAACTGAATGCACACTAAATCCCTCTCTCCGCCCCGTTCTTCCTCTTCCTGTGTCTTTGTCTCTTACCTCAAGCTCTGGTCTCTTATTCAGACAGTTTCATAGTGCATTATACTCTCAAACAGTCTTAAATTACTCAGGTCGTTCTCCTTGTTATTCTTGTTATTTTCTTTTCTCTTTTTCACTGTATGTTCTTCTCATTCCTTCTTTGTGTTTTGGACTTGAGAACGCCCGCTTACGGCTCAAAACTGCGTTCAGAGAAACTCACTGGTTTCCAACTTAAGGCTGAAAGGAGAATGAATGGACTTAAAAGTTCTCCTTAAAACAAACTAGTTTGAAAAGTACAACTGCACACGATTGAAAGAATTCAGTTTTTTTTAAAGAGTTTATTCTTACTTCACGTCTGTCCCACAATGTTCTGTTTCGTAAGGCATGTTAGGAGATACATCCGAAACAAAAGTTAATACTTGGAAAAAAACCTGACTGAGAACTTCATAGCTTGGAAATGGCAACCCAATTTTTCCACATCTATCTTTCTCCCTGATTTCCCAGGATTAAAATAGCCACGTTTGTCCCACCCAGTGCTGATGGCAGGTCTGGACCGGAGGCTCCCGGTGTGTGTGTGTGTGTGTGTGTGTGTGTTTGATTGTAGGGACTCTCCATTTAACTGGGTGTGAAAGTTTGTGTATGTAATGTGTAGAAATGTGAACAATATATTTAAACATCCAAACACACACATTCATGTAATCTTAGCTGTTCATACCTGGGCCCATTTATATACGACCCATTTATCAGCAATATCTGCATTTGCATGTACACTGGAGTGTATGTTCATTGTGTAAATACATTTGCGCTTAAAGAAGTGTGTGTGTGTGTGTGTGTGTGTGCTACCCCAGGGTCATGACTATTGTTCTGCTGATTTGGCCTGTGGAGACTGGGGTGGGACAACTGTATCCTGTCTCCACTTCCCCTTTCTCTCTCTCTCTCTCTCTCTCTCTCTCCCCCTTCTCTCTCTCTCTCTCTCTCTCTCTCTCTCTCTCTCTCTCTCTCTCCTCCCTCTCTCTCTCTCTCCCTTCTCTCTCTCTCTCTCTCTCAAAATAATATCTCTCTCTCTCTCTCTCCTCTCCCTCTCTCTCTCTCCTCTCCCCTCTCTCCTCTCTCTCTCTCTCTCCTCTCTCTCTCTCTCTCTCTCTCTCTCTCTCTCTCTCTCTCTCCTCTCTCTCTCTCTCTCTCTCTCTCTCTCTCTCCCTCTCCCTCTCTCTCTCCCCTTCTCTCTCTCTCTCTCTCTCTCCCTCTACCTCTCTCTCTCCCCCTTCTCTCTCTCTCTCTCTCTCTCTCTCTCTCTCTCTCTCTCTCTTTCTCTCTCTCTCTCTCTCTCTCTCTCTCTCTCTCTCTCTCTCTCTCTCTCTCCCTCTCCCTCTCTCTCTCTCTCTCTCTCTCTCTCTCCCCTTCTCTCTCTCTCTCTCTCTCTCTCTCTCTCTCTCTCTCCCTCTCCTCTCCCCCTTCTCTCTCTCTCTCTCTCTCTCCCTCTACTCTCTCTCCCTCTCTCTCTCTCTCTCTCTCTCTCTCTCTCTCTCTCTCTCTCTCTCTCTCTCTCCCTCTCCCTCTCCCCCTTCTCTCTCTCTCTCTCCCTCTCTCTCTCCCCCTTCTCTCTCTCCCCCTTCTCTCTCTCTCTCCCCTTCTCTATCTCTCTCTCCCTCTCTCTCTCCCCCTTCTCTATCTCTCTCTCCCTCTCTCTCTCCCCTTCTCTCTCTCTCTCTCTCTCTCTCTCTCTCTCTCTCTCCTCTCCCTCACCTCTCTCTCTCTCTCTCTCTCTCTCTCTGTTTTATGTCAGTTAGTTCCCTAGCCACGGCAACATTTCTAATTTAATTAATAATTTTTAATATTTATAATTTTTACAGTATTTAGTATTTTTTATCTGATATTTATATTTTAGTTTAGTTTAAAAAGTTTGAAACTTTTTAGTTTGAAAATGATTTTTAATAGTTTTAGTGCAAAAAGTTTGTGCAAGCAGGTTTCCCAAACAGTCCTTATTCATCACTCAATAAAACAAGTAGTCCTAAACTCCTACTATTGATTGAACCAGATGACATAAAATAACTGTAGTTTGAACCAACAAACAACCAAAGAACCATTAACCTACAAAGAGCTTATTACAGTTGCCTTTTGTTAAACAGCCAGGACACGAGAAAGTATCATAACAGCACATTTATATATATGGTAAACAGTGCTGATATTTGTATAGTAATATTGCATGCTGATTGGAAGAATTATTAAAAATAGCCCATTTATTTAATAAGCAAGCATGCAAGGGACAGCGGATGTGTGAATGACGGCTGTTTGAGTTCTGTGGAAATCTCTAGAGCTTTCTGCGGGCATGCAGGCCCAATTATAATAACCTCACACTCTCTATTGCTTGTTGGTCTCTTGTTTTACCGTATACAGTAGATAGCAGCAGCGATGACGATGATGAGGAGCAGCATGCCCACGGCTATGAGGATCCCAGTAACAAGCAGCGGAGACGAGGAATCATCTTCTAGGGAAACAGAGAGAGGCAGACAGCCAAAGTGAGAGAGAGAGGGTTTAAAAACAGCAAAAGGTGTGATACGATCTCAAGAGAAAAAAAAAGGCTTCAATCTGCACAAGGAGAGAAAAAACAATCAATAAAAAACCTTCTCTCACAACAAAAAAAAAACTCAAGGGCACAAAAAGTTTGGCACTTATAAATGACCACAATACTAAGTTAGAGCCTTTCTTACCGTCAGGCAGGGTTCGAAAGACGATAGCCTGACCGAAGCTGCCATAGCCGGCCAAAGTGCGAGCGCGGACCTGAACCTCGTACTGTGTGGCTCTGCGCAGGTCGCTCAGCACAACCTCGTTCACATCGCTCTCCATATAATGACAGGAGTTCTCCTCAAAGCCACGCTCCTTTCAAAAGAACACACACCAATATCTCCCATTTAGCTGATTCTTCACGTACAGGTTCTGAGCTGTTTGAATATATTAATTGTTAATTAGTCTGGCCGGGTTTGTAGTGTAAACAGTGAACAGCTGTGGCACAGAGAGCGATCAATAAAACACAAGCGCTGAGAAAAATGCAGCAATTGTTAGTGGAGGATGGAGAGAGAAATAAAAATAGACTGTCTGTATTTCAAGCTGAGGATAACCGAGGAAATGGTGGTATAAAAACAATACTGAATTACAGCGTGAGAATTCACATTTTCCAAAGTAAACGTGGTGTACTGTGGTGTACAACGTGAGGTATCTGGATTGTAAGCAATGCAAGCTTTAGCATACTTTTAAAAAGCAAACTATAATGCACTCAAGTGCGAACTGAATGTAATGTTTTCAGACACTTAAATGCATGTTAATTGCAAATAAATGAAAACGTAAAATAGTTTAAATTTGTTTTTAATTAAACGAGTGCTTTTTTGCCTAATTAGGGAGTGCATATTTATATGTAATTTCATAATTACTTCTATTGTCTTGTATATATGAATATATTGACAAGCATTTATGTTAAACTAAAATGTAATTTCGATTGACCCTTGTATGTCATGTATTAAATTATAAAATCGATAAAATACATTTTAAAATGCTTTTAAATGTAATATCAAACAACACACTACAGTTAAGATTATAATCAAGTACTTTACATGTGCTTTAGTATGTTATTTGACACATCAAAACAAGACTTAAGTGTACTTCAGACTTAATAAACAGTCATTAAAGTTTACTCTAAGTGCACTAAAGTGGCCTTTTATTTAATTTATATTATCTGCAAGTACATTTTTTTTTAATATATACTGTTAAGATTTGAAGTGAACCATAAGTGCACATTCAATACAATTAAGTGGACTTCTGTCATTTAGAAAGAACAGTATAGAACTTAGTATATGATTTAGAATAGAACAACGCAACATTAGAATTTTATAGTGTTCTATTTTTGAAGTGTTTTGTAATATACAAATAATGAAGAGTCATATAGCATTTTATGGTGTATTTTTAGTGTAGCGTAGTTTACCTTCTCACAGTAGCGTAGCTGGTACTGCAGGATCCTGTAGTGTGATTGTGTCGGTGTGTTCCAGAGCAGCGTCAGACTGGATTCTGTGGCTGTGCTCTTCCTCAAACCCGACACCAGTACAGGAACTGCACAGTACAGGAACACACACATATACATGAGCAATGAAAACTAGAGGTGAGAATCTTTTGGTACCTCACAATTCGATTCGATTCTTGAGGTCACGATTCGATTTAAAATGGATTCTTGATTTTAAATCAAATTTCGATTCGATATGTGCATTTTGATTGTATTCGGCTGTTCTGTGTTACTTTTCTTATTTGACTGCGGTAGACATTTTAATAGGTCTAGAAGAAAAGAAAATCCTACTGAATTAAATGTGAAAGTGTGCAAAGCAGGCTGTTTTTTTTTAATATATATTAAAAATAGGAGCAAAGAAGCAAAATAAAAAAAGTTGGATAAATATAATAGAAAAATATATCAATTAAATAAACTTTACGTTTTTCAGGTACAGTAGTATAGGTTTATTAAAGATGTAGTACGAAAAACTACCGAAATTGAATAATCAAATGTAAAAATAAAACACTGTATAGTCTTCACTGTATGAATCAAATATAAATTGATTCATGATAAGGATAAAAAAGTGTTTTAGTCAAAAGCAGTGAGTGTTTTTTATGAACAATAATGAAACGTATGGCAACAGTTTATGAGGCGACTGTCCCTTTAAGAATGAATGCACGGATATAGTTACAAATCCAATTTTCTCCCATTTTTTTTCGTTTGCGTAGGACATAACAGACTCTGTTTACATTGAATACTCCAAAGTCCACAAGATGTGCATTTGCAATAGTGTGTGTAGCTGTAAAAGAGAACTGAATACGGGATCGGATGCATGTGAGATGCGGCATCTGTGCGCGTACTTTGGCTGTGAGTCCTTATTCGCGGCTTTTTGTGATTAACGTCAATAACTTTAAGTAATTTTAAGTAGTACTGCAAAGTTAAAGAAGTGTAACACTTTAGAAAATAAATTTTTGAGATTTGTGAATCGCGATTCATTGTGAATCACGATTCATTGTGAATCAATTCATTGTGAATCGCGACTCATATATGAATCGATTTTTCCCGCACACCCAATGAAAGCATTGACTGATAACAGGCTTCATTAATATGCGCTGCGGTGTCTCACCGTTGGGGCTGGTGGTGATGTTGATGTTCTCGCCCGCGGGCCCAGGCACACTCAGAGCCGAGACCCCGTTCAGGGCCATCACGGTGAAGCTGTAGGTGGTGTGAGGTCGGAGTCCCCAAATGCTCACGCGCCGGCCCTGGATCCCGGTCTGAGAGGGCCGATAATTCACACCGTCCCCGCACAGCACACACGGGCTCCTGGGGGTTGAGCACACTCGACACTCCACGCTGTAGGTGAGGTCCGATCGGCCCCCGCTGTCCAGCGGCTCACTCCACTCCAGCGTGAGAGACGTGTCATTGACCTGAGGAACGGGGCTGCGGGGGGACGAGGGCGGACCTGAACACACCACGACAAACACAGGCCGTATGAATCATAGCTACGGTTCAGAAATGTCTGCAATACCCAGAATGCAACATAAAAGCCATCCAAAGTTGCGAATTTTACTTTGGAATATTGTTGCAGTACGGATTTCATTCCATGGGCTCAAGAAAACAAAATCACCACGTCCTGGGAAATTGGTGCGAGATATATGTAACAAAAATGAAAGTAGCGGCAATCAAGGAAGTAACTGTGTCTAGGGAGCGCACAGACGAAACGCATTAAAGGAGACGTAAGCCTGGTGTTTGAGTATGCAGTGAAACAGTTTTGTGATGTAATTAAACCAAATCATTCTAATGGCAATGGCTTAAGCATTTCAAAATGATCAAACCAACATTTGAGCTGTTGTGCGATGCGATTGGTCCGCTGGTTAGCCCAGTTATCCAATCACATCCTCTGTTGCGGCAAAGTCTTTTTGTTGCACATCAGGGGATTTGTTCGGTAAATGTGTTTCCATCATAGTTTATGTGCATGTCTTCTTATTGGATACAAAAATCATCCACTTCAATTGAGGACATACGTTTTATGCACATTTTTTAAAATTTATATAAGCATTCCCATCCAGCGTTTTTTTATGCAATATCCAAAAATTTGCATGAGAAAAAATGGATGGAAACACAGGTAATGCAGACCATAACAGAATGAAAAGAGAAATGAATAATATCAGTCGTCACTCTATATCTCCCAAATAATATGTCTTAGAAAGATGATATTTAAATGCTTAGTTTTATGATCAAAGCTCGGTAGTTTTCATTGTGGGGGCAAAACTTGCAATGCAATGATTAAAAAATGATTAATCAAAAGTCTGATTTATCATATGATGCTTTCTCTCATTTTAGCATGATTTTTCTAAAAATATATAAATATATGTATGGATAATCAAGTTAACCTAAGTTGCTTCAGTCCAGTAAGTGTTCATCTTGAAATATTACTAACAATATAAAAGTTATTCTGTTACTTTATAGAAATCAGTAAAGTTTCACAGCAAAAAGACACGTGAACCACGACCTGAAGGTTGACATTAGTACAATTGTACTAAAAGGCCTTTTACTTGCTAAAAAAAAAAGTCTAAACTATCAATCAGAGGCAGAAGGCTGGCGGTAGATGGTGTGTGACAGTGTTTTTCAGCAGTTTTGATCATGTTGATCATTTAGCGTTGCATATCAGATTTGATAGAATAGGATTTATAGTGTTAAGAGACGTGAGGAGCAATGAGGAGATCTTTACTCACGTGTGCAGGGTGTATCTGGACTGTCGGTGGGAGCGCGGTGGAAACCAGGCCGACACACACACGATGAAGAGCCCGTTTCTCCTGTGTGACTGGAGTCAGGACACGCAGAACACGGACCAGGACCAGAACCCATCTTAAAATGACCCGCTGGACACGCTGGACACAGACACAACCGTTTTATTATCAGCGACTGTGAGCCTTTACAGGAAAGGAATGTAACTTACACATGCATATACACATCAAAACATCGATTATAAAATCCTTCTCGTTCTGCCGCACATTTGCTTTGCTTTAGTTTGAACAGTTCATTATGTTCACCAGCATACACTAAGTGTTTCCACAAGAAGTCTTCTGCTCACCAGGACTGTCATTATTTGATCAAAAACGCAGTAATATTGTGAAATATTATTACAATTTAATATAACTGTTTTCTATGTGAATATATAGTAAAGTGTAATTTATTCCTGTGATCATAGCTGAATTTTCAGCATCATTACTCCAGTCTTCAGTGTCACATGATCCTTCAGAAATCACTATAATATGATGATTTGCTGCACAAGACACATTTATTATTATTAATATCAATGCTGAAAACAATGTTGTACTGCTTCATATGCTTCGAAAACCATGATACAAAATTTTTCACCTTAAGGATTTCTTTGATGAATAGCTTTTGTAACATTATACAAAATCCACTTTTGATCAATTTAATGCATCCTTTTTGATTATTATTATTAGTATTATTTTAATCCTTCTGGCGCCAAACTTTTGAACGGTAGTGTGATTAGGATTTTAGTCAGTGAGCTTAACCCACTGGTTTTCACAAGGTAAACCAGCATAAACCAGCCTGGACCATCATAAGTCTTTTTAGTAAAGCAGAGAAACAACAAGTTTTGAGAGAATAAGCACTGTATTATCATTAAACAAACATACTTTCCCAGCAAATAAACACACATTCACACACTCTCTGAAGAACTTGCTGTCTTAAGCACAAACCTCATTTGTCCTTATGTGTCAACATTAAACAATCATTTAGAGAACAATCCAAACAAGCGCCGGTGTCTATTTCAGTTGACGCTTGTTTAATTTAGGATTTAAACCGCTTCTGAATCTCTGTGTGTCAAAGTCTGCTGTATGATATGGAAAATGATCATGTTCCTCTACATGTTTAGCAACTCAATCACTTGATTTATAGCTGGCCGTCTGACACCGCAGATAAAAGCCACACACATTCAGGTTGCACAAGAAACTCGAGTCGTTTTCTCCAACGTGACATGTACACACACACAGACACACACATGTATGAATGAGTGTCTCGTGAGACAGGAAAAGACAGGGTTGCAGACCAGTTTCATTTCATAATCAGTTCTCCACAACCCCTGTATTGATGGAAACACATCTGGATTTGATTAACATCAGTTTCACTCGGACCAGAACATATGGTCTGAATTATCCTCCTAGTTAAAGCAGCTTTACACTGGGGTGTGTGTGTGTGTGTGTGTGTGTGATTTGAAACATTTCCATAATGAATGTCTCTGAATTTCCTCGCTGAAGGATAAAGATCTTTCTAACTTCAGCGCTGCTTTTACAGACACAAAGATGCTTTTACTGCTGACATCTATATCAGTGTACTCGAGATTCATTATGAATCTATACCATCAAAAAAAGCAGTTTTTAACCTATTTTTGAACAAACGAAAAAAGGGAATAAATCCGATTTTTTAATGTTGTTGAAAAACATTGCATTCATTTGATAAAAATACCGTAAAAACAGGAATATTGTGTAAATATTATTTCAATTATTATTACTATTTTCTATGTGAATATATTGTAAAATGTCATTTATTCCTGTGATCAGCATCATTGCTCCAGTCTTCAGCGTCACATGATCCTTCAGAAATGATTCTGATATGATGATTTGCTGCTCGAGATACATTTATTATTATTATCAGTGTTGAAAATATTGTTGTGAAGCTTAATTTTTATGTGGAAACTCGTCCTTGCTGAATAAGAGACTAATTTCTCTCTCTCCCTCGAAACAAAATCGAAACTGACCTCAAACTTTCAAACAGTAGTGTTTATAACTTGAATACATTTGACCTGCCATAATTTGTGTTTCATAGACACACAGTGTGATTGGAATCCCATCTAAATTGAAAATGTCTGTTTTTCTCGCAAAAAAAAATTACTGAGCAAATTACTTATGTTTTTTTTTTTTCATACCAGAAGGTCCTCTGAGAAAACGAATCTTGTCCAGATAGGAATCTCTGTGATTGCGGTATGTTATTGTAACTCTCCTCCTCGTTTATTTGAAACCCTCGTCAGACACTATAACTGAGGCTAATTTTCTTGTTAATCTTGTTAAAATGCATAGGGAATTATTTTTGCCAGCTTTCTGGGTTAGTGGTACTGCTAGTGTGTAAAAAAACAATTACATTACCACAGTAAATCTGATCTCAGAAACCACGGCCACTACAAGCAGCGTCAGGTATGATCATTATCCTAATGCAGTCCTTCCCTTAATTTCATACATAATGATAAAATTATAGAATTCATTAATTGGATTAGTGATGCACGCATTCAGAGCACATGATCTTCTGTAATGACAGACACTCCCATCTTAGAAACAACCACAAAAATTCCAATCCCATCCACATCTGAACATCAAAGCATCCTGTTTTAACAAAAGTAGCTCAGACATGTTTTAGAAAACGAATTAAAAAGGGCATCCGGCTTTTAAACGAGTCTTATATGATCTCCTTCCATTGTCAGTCATAAAAAAAAACAATTTAAGGTGACATCTTTATAGTGTAATTACGCAAATCAGTAATGATTAATATTAATTAAATAAATGTACTTACTAAAGGGTTTGGTTGAGGGTTAATTTCTTGTAATTATGCATAATTTACTGTTATTGTAAGTACTTATAACATGTGCAACTACGCCACCTTTAAAAAAAAAAAAAGTGTTACCTAAAAACTGGTCAAATATGGTCACCAATTTATGTGCTAATCAAACATTGGTAATTGTAAGATGGTATACTCTGGAGTAACACCGCTGTTACTGTTCAAATGTTTGGGGTCAGTAATATATATTAGAAATCAATACTTTTATTCAGAAAGGACGCATTAAATTGATCAAAAGTGACAGTTAAAGACATTTATAATATTACAAAAGATTCTATTTTAAATAAATGCTGTTCTTTTGAACTTTCTATTCATCAAAGAATTCTACAAATTCCACAATTTCCACAAAAAAAATGTTTTCAACACCGATAATAATCATAACTTTTTCTTGAGCAGCAAATCGTCATATTATACTGATTTCTGAAGGATCATGTGACACTGAAGACTGGAGTAATGATGCTGAAAATTCAGCTTTGATCACATGAATAAATTACATTTATCTTACAGTTATTTTAAATTATTTCTCAATACTCTGGTGTATGCCATGTCATACCATCACTGGAACCACCACCGTTATTTCACAGCTAAACAAGAAGAGATTGTACATGTGTGAATCTGTATGTGACTAATTAGAGTCATTAGTACCGTTAACCTCACCCCCACACACACACACACACACACACACACCTTTTCTGCCCTTCACCTGTGACCCCGTGACCACACACTCTCCATTCGGCCTTTCACCTGCCCAATAAACTGCAGTATTCTCCTTTTCTTTCTCTCTCTTTCTCTCTCTGCCCATACCTAATTGGCCATGTCATTAGAGCGGCTTTGTACTGGACACATCCCTGCCTCCAGGCGCCACTATTATGGCTTTGCACTCCTTTGTGTGTGTGGGTGTGTGAAAGAAAGGGATGAACAGCAGATGTAGTGTGTTTGAGTGGATGAATGCTGAGTAAGTCATTGAGTGTGTGTGTGTGTGAACTCCAGGGGTTCACGCCCACAGAAAGCACAGCTGCAGTGTTTAACAGACAAGCACAGCCTTTAACACTCGCTCTCTCCACCCATCCCAAGAAACATCATTAAAGAGCTGAAGTCATATTTGAAAACTGGGAGGATGGGGACTGATCCACTTCACTGAGAGACAGCGATTACGTGAATTAAGGTAGATCAGTCATGTCCTTAAATGAATTTTCCTGGTTAAATCCTTTTCCCGGTCAACTTAATCTGCACGCATGCAACATATGCTGTCGATTACCGCTTTTCACTTTGCAGCAACAAACGTGCAAGTCTATAAGGCAATCGTTCCCGAGGGTTTAAAAGCAGAAATGGGAAGTTTTGTTCATGCACTTCATAAAAAAACGTTTGCTTTATGAGAGGTATATGAACTTCGTTGTGTATTACAATAGTTCCTGTTAGTGTTTAATGCTAACACATGCAATATTTGCTACAACCAAAAATTACAATGAACTAATTCATGCATAATTATTCTAGTGCTTCAAGCCTATTAGGCTTCCATTGTAAATGTATTAATTTGAATATTTTGTGAGTGACAGGGAAGACGTTTATTATGAAAAAATCTATTTCAAATAAATGCTGTTCTTTCTATTCATCAAAGCATACAGAAATATTATGCTGTTTTCAACATTGATAATTATAATAAATGTCTCTTGAGCAGAAAATAAGCATATTAGAATGATTTCTGAAGGATCATATGACACTGAACACCGGAGAAATGAGCTTTTTTCACAGGAATAC
Organism: Siphateles boraxobius; assembly: GCF_051911475.1. NCBI lineage: Eukaryota > Metazoa > Chordata > Actinopteri > Cypriniformes > Leuciscidae > Siphateles > Siphateles boraxobius. The sequence continues at coordinate 10,777,409 of NW_027509182.1, forward strand.
ATTTAAAAATATATATATATTCAAATAGAAAACAGCTGTTTTGATAATATTTCACAATATTTCAGTTTTTACTGTATTTTTGATCAAATAAATGCAGCCTTGGTGAGCAGAAGAGACTTCGTTCAAAAACATCTTACAGATCCCAAACTTTTGAATGTAGTTTCTGTTTCTGCGGTCTGATTCATTCTTCAAACGATGGCCGTCATATGTGCAATCACACTGCAACACCATGACCCAAAATGTTGGACACACTGGAGACTAAAATTTATCAGATAGACAATTAATCTGCCATTTGTGAGCATGTCATATTGAGCGATCAAAGACTGGTGATTTCGCACTACGATGAAAGAAATCTTTTGCAATTTCACCATGAAACTTGTAAAGTCGCTTTTGTACAAAAGTGTCTGCCACATGCAGAAATGTAAATGTACCCAGGATGCACAGCAACTGTAATGTAATAGCGAATGAAAATGTGTCCAGCCGTAGGACACTGATGAAATTCACAGTAATCCTCCTGATCTCTCCACTTCCTGCCTCTTTTCTCTAGTTTAAAGGAAAGACCTTCATCTCACCTCTCTCACTCCCTGTTTTCTCTCCTTCTCAGTGTCACAGTCTTTGTCTAATTCAGTCCCATCTGTCCTGTACTGTCTCTCTCTCTCTCTATCCGTGGCCTCTTATCAGTGCTGAAGTTGCAGTCCTTGTCAATATAAACTTCTTCAACACTTATTCTTAAAGCAATAAAGGCAGTGTGTTTGCGTGTGTTTAAAATATTCTGAACTCAACATTCTCTCAGGCCCGGTTTACAGCTGGTATTAAGATGCATTTTGGTCGATGGGTCTATGGGCGGTAAATTTATGTTTTTTTTTTAGATAATTCGATCTAATGTACAAAATAAGCTCATGCAATTTGCATATGAATATGACTGGAGACGATTGAAGAACATACGGAGAGCGTCAGCTTTAGTCTCTGCTCTGACAGACGCAAGATCACGCCGAACACTGTGAGTGTGTGTTAGAAATCAGGAACGCTGAGAGAACATTGTGATCGGTACGTTTTTCCCTTTTCAAACCGAACTTGAGTCTCCATTATATCCAACCCGATCTCACAGCCGATGCATTCTCGTACGAATTTTTACGAGGTGGCTAATTCGTACGAATTCATACGACCTCACTCGTACGAATTAGTACGATTTTTGATAAATCGTACATATTTTACGAGTTGCCCAATTCGTATGAATTTGTACGAATGACCTACCCCTGACTCCGCCCCTAAACCTACCCATCACGTGGGTTTAGACAAATGAGTGAGGTCGTACGAATTCGTATGAATTAACCACCTTTTAATCACTCGTACAAATTCGTACGAATTGGTCGTGAGATAGCATTGTTAATATCCCGTCTGGCTAGAGCTCTTCCCATAATGTTTACACATTAGTTCAGTAGACGGAGAGTAGACGGTCTTCTGTGTCTGTTTGAACACATTCGATCACATGAGCGTTTACACTACGAAAGCAATCCGGTCGAATGTGTTTTCCACTACCTCTGGAAGTGTTCGAAAGTGGACAAGCTCAAAACATTTTAGATGTATTTAGTGTCGTCCACTTGTGATCTGATCGACCAAAACGCATCTTAATACCAGCTGTAAACAGGCCATCAGTTTCAAACTTTTGTTATAGCAAGTATATAGATGGAAGTGTATGTTCAGAATGGCGCATTGCTTTCGGTTGCGTACTGTGCACAGTTATGCATGGACGACAAGCTACATTTTTCCAGCGTAGTTTAGTTGAACTGACATTTGGCTCTAAGCTCATCGTCTTCACGTTGAGCTCAAATTATCTTCCGAGAAGTCTGTTGTATTCCCTCTCTCTCACCTCTACACTCCAGATCTCCATGGCTGGCCTCAAAGCCCGGCAGGCAAGTGCAGGTGGTGGTGGGCTGGTCCACCCACTGTCCATCTTCTCCACAGAACATCTTAGGCGGTCTGGGATTTGGTCCAGGCTGAGCTGCGTTTGCCACACACTGGCCCACTGCCTCCTGCACCAGCGAGCGAGGAACCGTCTCCGGGAACACGGATAGTGAGCGCGTGAGAGCCGGACACTTCTTAAAGAAGACGCGCACGGATAAAAGGGCCATGCACGCTCCTTGGGCCTGGAACGCCAAGTAAAATCCACGTTTGTTCAATGGGCCCAAACGCAGCGTTTTAATGTTTGGCTTCTTCTCTCCACCTGCACGGAGCAAGAAGTCTGCGGCCACCGTGTCGACCTGATGGAGAAAACAGATTCGGCAAAGACTGGTGAGATCCATAGAAGAGAAAATCACAAACGTGATCTCTTTCACATCTCGATTTGAGTTATTAATTCATTAAGAGTCATTAACTCTAACTGTTATTAATTTGCACTTGAGTACAATTGCCCACTCATTGCTCTATTATGTATTCAGATGACTTTCATTGGACTCATTTTTTAAGGAGTTCAACAATACTTTAAACTGTTCAGAGATTTGAGGTCAGAGATCTCTGTATAAACGCAAACATTTCTTATCAAAGTCTCCCAAACCTAAATATTTAAGTGCACTTAAATGTATTGAATGAGCACTTGTAGTGCACTTAAAATATATATTTTTTTAAAAAGATACTTGCAGATCATATATTATTATTGAAATAATAGGCCACTTAAGTGTACTTAAAGTACACTTTCATGACTGTTTCATAACACTTAAAAAAGTGCACTTAAAATCAAAGTTTTTCTTTAAAGTACATTTTAAATCATTAAGTTTAAAAAATCTTTTGTCATGCTTTAAAGAAGTAAACGTGTTGACTGACATTAAAGCGCATGTAAAGTACTGGATTATAATTTTAACTGCAATGTTTTATTCAATATTTAATTTAGACTTAATATATTTTAAATGCACTAAATTGCAACTTCATATAACTAATTATAAATGACATGACATACAAGTTAAGTTTAGTTTAGTTAACTATAAAAAAATTATTCTCAGTACATATCTCAGTACACTGAAACAATGAAACTAATTGTATAACAGACAATAGAAGAAATTATGAAATTACATACTAAGATGTACTAATTAATAGGGTCAAACATTTTTTAATTGCATTTAATATACATATAAATTTCTATAACAAATAATCTATAACACATTTTCATTTAATTGCAACCAACATGTAATTAAGTGTCTGAAAACATTACATGCAGTTCACACTTAAGTTGTGTAATAAGTGCTCTTTTTAAAAAAATATGCATAAAATTGATATGAAATCTATGAAATTTTCCTTCCAGTAACATTAATAACTATTCATGCAGTTTTACACTTGCGGTGGAGTGTGTATGAGCACCTTGGTGTAAGGGTTCTCCATCCATGCGGGGTGGCTTGCCGTCGCATCATCCGTGTCACTCTGGTAGTAGTAAAGGTTAAAGGTCTCTTTGCAGGACCGGTGATGTGTGATCCGTGATGAACATTCGATCATGGTGAAGAGCAGCTCCACGTACACCTGAGACGCCCCTCGCCGGTCGATGAGTTTGCTTCGCAGCCAGTGACTGGACGAACCGTCGGCCTGGCAGATCTGATACGTCCTCACGCTGTTGTTCTCCTCATCCAGGCCACTGACCTCGTCCCACTGCACACACAAGAAGTGGACATCAGTCGTAATCATATACAGCTTGCACTGAGCATTTGCTCTACATGTAGGGTCAAATCTGCAGGTCTCACCTCAGGTTTACTTCGAGAGAACGTCGTCCACTTCAGATCTGATGTCTCAGTCTTTGTATTCATCAGGACCTCTGTCAAACAGGGAAGAAAAAGAAATGTGTACTTCAAAAGTGTATTCTATATCTGTTAAATAGAGAAATGAAGACTTGTGCTTGCAGAAGATTGTGCGTCACCTTTAAAGACTTCAACAATATTTCAAACTGTAGAGATTTACCCAACATACATAAATATTTTTCAGCAAAGTTTTCCGAGCCCAAATGATGTGCTGCTGCTATCCATATTCATTTTATAATTATACTCTCTCTCGCTCTCTCTCTCTGCACCCGTTGTAATAAAGAAGTGCACTTAATTGTACTTCAAATCTTAAAGTATAATTTTAAAAAAACTGCACTTGCAGATAATGTAATATTAAAGGCCACTTAAGTGTACTTAAAGAGTCCACTTTCATGACAAGGTTTAAGTACGTTTTAAAAAGTGCACTTCATTTTACTTTAAAGTACATTTTAAATAATGTTTTAAAATAAGTACACTTATGTGTTGACAAACACACTAAAGCACATGTAAAGTCCACCAGCAAAAGTAGCAGCGAACATCACAACCGATCGAAACTCACACAGATCTACGCTGTTTTTCTGCACAGTATGACAGAGCAACATCTGAGCAATAACGTTTATCCTCCGAGCACACAGAGGGCAAGGGAAGTTCCCTGAGGTTTGATGGTTTGGTTATCAAATAATGGCCAACAGAAGCTTTAGCAAAAACAACTAGAAACCGTGGGTGATTTTCTTTCATACTGACGTGCGTAGCTCCAGGGAAACCGACGGACATGGGAACAAGGGCACAGCCTAATTTTATCCTCACACAGATATACGTACAGTGACAATACAAAATCACTATATAGAGTTTCAACCCAGCGGTGAATGATGGTCATTTAATTAACAGTGAACATCCTTCCTTTCCGTTTCTACTCTCTCTGCTCTTGATTGCGTTTTTGCTTGAACTGGCTGTTGGTCATTACTTATTGATGGTGGTGATGGGTTTTAATCAGGCTTTCATTCAACCCCCCACCCCAGGCATCCGCACACGTATCTGGCCCCAGGGCTCTTGCTATGGGAGCTGTGCTGGTCATGTGACCACCCGAAGCCACCATACAGTTCAAACCGGCTCCAATCACAAAGCTCCTTTGATCTAAAAATACTAGCAGTGAATAAATGTCTCCCTCTTTCCCCGACTGTTATTTGTTCAAACTTCTTTCTTATTCGTGTCTCTAAGGAAAACACCTTTATTGCTCTTTTTTTTGCATGTGCTTTTCCCATGAGTGTTGGAGTTTAGCATAAAGAGATGGAATCAATGCGTCTCTGTCTGTATGTATCTGGGTCGAGACTTGTCTTGAGGACTGGAAGCTTTCTGTTGGTTTAGACCTCAGAAAAGCATCAATGACAAGAAGAAAAAGATTATGTTTGAGCCCTGATGGCTTTAGGGAGAAATGTTTAGAATGGATATTACATACTGTGCAGTATTGAGTATTGTGTGTAAAACAACAATAAAAATAATTTCAAAATTTTGTATGCTACACTATCATTACTTGACATAACTATGTTGAATGTTTAATTCTGAGAGTAAAATTGTAAAAGGACGTAGTGACAGATTTTTCGAATTGTGCTGTACATCAGAGTGAAATGGATTATTGAGAATGAAAAAATGTGGTTCAGTCCATCAGTTGTTGACTGGATGGAGGCAGATCTGAACACAATCTGGCAGTCGACGGTAATAAATGGGCGGGGTTTAAGAGGATTCAATGACAGGAGACGTCCGGCAGCGTCACCAGAAAGAAATCCGGAAGATCAAGTTATGACATTTTGATTAAAAACGAATAGGTCAAAAAAACATCAAACGTATGCAAGGATGAATCAGTCACAGTTTCAATCAGATGCATTTAGAAAATAGATTAATTTAAATATTTAAATCTGGATGTATGTAAACATATTTTGTAGATGTTTATGTGAAAAATTGCTGCCCTCTTTTTTGCCGCACTGAAAATATAAGTGTGTTGCATTTTGGGACACCATTTTCAACGCAGTGTGCTCTGAACAGGGTTATTAACTAAAGGTTGTTAAAGCATTCACTTTGGCATTTTAACACCGGATCTAAAGGCATAGGGATACGTTCACAACCTGATTGGGCGGCTTTTATAACGTATATTTCACGATGGAACTTACCGAACATCCAAAACAATACTGTGTTCTGAGATAAATGCGCTCGTTGTATGTGCGTAGCAACATATGATGGCCGAGAACTCGTGAAGAGATTATAAAATGTGTAATCCCGGAGGAATCCCTACAAACGAAGATCCGCGGTTCTGACGCCTGAACTGAACCGTGATGAGCAACATCGCGACTGTGATGAGAAAAAACAGTTATGCTTGAGCGTTCTGTCATTTTTAGGGCCGCATCTTGTGACATCATGTCCTATTTTTGGTTTGTTCACGTCTTTGGTTAGTTTGGAAAAGGAGAGTTCAGATGGCAGCGTTCACACTTATTCAGATAAACCGCACTAACAGAGCAATCGCATCAGGGTTGTTTTAATCCATGCCAAGTGTGAACACACCCTGAAATAAAAAATATGAAAATAAAATCTAATTCAAAAGCGGTGATACTAAATCAACACTGTTGATTGTATATTCTGCAAACGGAGGTGTTTTGTGTGCACAGAACCCTAGCATAGTTGACATACTGCATAACTAGTATGAGTATTATAGTAGTACACCACTCCAAACACCCGATGTGCCTGTATCTGTATGTATCTGGGTCGGAACTTGTCTTGGGGACTGGAAGCTTCCCGTTGTCGGTTTTCACCCTTAGAATCGCATCAGTATTAAAAATCAAAATCAAAAACAGTTATTTAAGCCTGTATGGCCTCAGGGAGAAAACTGGCATGTGCTTTCTCTCACTCAGTCACACCAACACACGCCATCCATCTTCCAGACATTTCTCCCTCTGTCTTTCATTACTTTCCCCATCACTTTTGCTTTTCCTGCTTTCAAATTTCACATTCCTTTCTTGCCATCCGTCCGTTTTCATTTCTCTTCTCAATGTCTCCGTCATACTCTTTATCTCTCCGTGCCTCCCTCTATCCTTCTCTCTTCTGGTGTCGAGAGGCTGTGGACGGCTGATAACCAAAGCGAGTGACGCCCGGGAGGATGAAAGAGGGATGAGAGGAGGACACAGGGCGGGAGCTTTTGGAGAAGAGGAAGAGATGGAGGCCGAGGGATGAGGCACCGGATATCTGACGGTGATTTCCCACTGCGAGTTTTGCTCCGAGTTCAGAGGAAAAACAAATTACAGGCTCATCTAAATTAAAACGCACACACACATGAATCTCATGGAACCGGTCCACAACATGCCCAGGTCATATTTCACTAGGGGTGGGTACCGAAACCCGGTATTAAACGAGCCCCGAGGCTAAATTATGAAAGATTGCAGTATCGATAGGCTACGACGTTACCGGTTCTGCTCTCGGTAATAGAGAAAATTAATACTTATTCATTTTTACTATATAGTCGTTATCTTGCCAGCCAATTCTATATGCAATAATATTAAAGTATTTGTCTGTGATGCATTTTTGCTATTCTCAGTCTCTACTGTTGCTAAATTGCGTGTGGACGTGTTTGATAGTGATTTAACGGATCTCAAAACGCACGGTTTGGATCATATTATGGATTTTGTGTCACGGATCGGATCATTTTTCAGATCAGCAGGAAAAAAAAATTGGGATGGGTGGCAAATATTTGCTTTTAATAATTACTTAAAGCACACTTTAAGTACTTCGATACCACAGCAAAAAATACTAGCCTAACTAATACATTTCAAACTTATTAAAGGAAAGTGAACAGTCACATATAAAATAAGGACAAATACACTAATTACAATTATAGATCAACAAAACACAACAAAGTTACAAATAAAGTAAAGTCTAAATGTAGTATTCAGGTACAGAAATGTAATAATTAGGCCTAAATATAAAATAACACTATAGTGTACACTGTATAAAATTAAATATGATCAAAGATTCATCTTTGTTAAAGCTGTGTTTTGTTATTTGCCAAATATTAATGACAGTCTAAAGAATAGGCTTCATTTTCTTAACTTACCCCTATTATGCTTTTTGGATATTACCTTTCACATAGTTTTTATCATCGCTGTTTGTGTATGTAAAAGGTCTGCAAAGTTTCATAGATCAAAGTGCAGATAAATAGAGTTACAACAGAACAGAGTTAAAAATGACAACAGACTGGGCCATCTGACCAATCAGAGCAGAGCATGCTCTCGGAAAGGCGGGGTTTAGAGAGACAGGATCATTGAACCGTTTCAGGGAAAAGACGTGATGCTTCAATGAATACTATGAGAAAAATAAAGTGTTTTTTGACCATGGACCTTGTAAACCTGTTGTAGGAGACACCAAAATAAGATTAGGAGCCTTTAAAATAGCATAATAGAGGCACTGTCTTTTCTTGTTGGTGTGAAATACGACCTGGACATTCATCCATGAAGTTTGTGTGTATGGTACCAGGTTACTGAGGTCTACGGCGTGTGATGTGATAGATTATGGTCTGTTTTGCTGTGTGTGTGTGTGTGTGTGTTCCTTTTTGTAATTACAGTGGACTATCTCCTGCTGTCTACTCTATCATTACTTATAATGGGGCAGGAAAAAGTGTGTGTGTGTGTGTGTGTGTGTGTGTGTGTGTGTGTGTGTGTGTGTGTGTGTGTGTGTGTGTGTGTGTGTGTGTGTGTATGTGTGTGTGTGTGTGTGTGTGTGTGTGTGTGTGTGTGTGTGTGTGTGTGTGTGTGTGTGTGTGTGTGTGTTTCTCCTTATGGCTCGTCTCAAAAAATAGGTTAGACACAGCGAGACTCCAAAGTTGACACAAGGATTATCATTCACCTGGCACACACACACACACACACACACACACACCTGTCAGTGAGTCTTTGGCCTGATATCATCAGCACCGGGTGCTGTTCTGATGGATTAAGCTCCTGGTGGGCAATTTCTGTCCGAGCTTGTTTTTTTTAACCCATTTAATGCAGTGGTCCCATTTAGTCACACCGTACCACATGGCTGTCACTCTCTTTAGTGATAAACCTGAAGCAAACTCACTTTTATATCTCGATTTTTAAATGGAGAGCTAATGGTGACTTCAGCTAAATATTGGACCCCAATAATCTCATAAGTCTCATGCTGGAGTTTCAGAGATTGTAATGTCTCGAATACACTCAAATTTGCCAACATGCAAAAAGTCTGCAGTGAAAAATCTAATATTTTCATATGAACATTTTTCATCAAGTTATCTGAGCTATGTTAGTTATCCAGACAATTTAACAATTGTCTCTTATATCTACTGATGAATTTTCAGTGAAAGATTTGAGAAAGCAATATAATGCGATATAATGTTTCGGTTGGTCTGTAACAGATAACTCGGTACACTAACATTGGAAAGTTCGGGATTGGGAAGATTAAAAAAAAAGAAAAGAAAAAAGGTCTCATGTTCACCAAGGCTGCCTTTATTCGATCAAAACACAGTAAAAACAGTACTTTTGAGAAATATTACAATTTAAAGTAACTGTTCTCTAATTGAATAATGTCATTTATTCCTGTAATGCAAAGCTGAATTTTCAGCATCATAACTCTAGTCTTCAGTGTCATTACAATTAAAATAACACATTAAATCACTACAATATGCTGATTTGATGCTCAAGAAACATTTCTTATTAATATCAATGTTGAAGACAGTTGTGCTTTTTATTTATTGTGGAAACTGTGATACATGTGAACATAGCTTTACTGTCACTTTCGATACATTTAATAAAATGATTCCTTTCAAATACAAACCAAAACCCTAAACTTTTGAACAGTAGTGTATGTGTTTGAATAATCTGATATTTCCTGACTTTGATTATATGAATAACAGGACTCTGTGTGTGTGTGTCTGAGCATGTTGGCATGTTAAGACGCGTGTATGTGTGACTCGTTTGTTTCTCACTTCTGCAGTTGAGAATGAGTGTTTGTCTGCTTCATTTTTATGTCTAGTTTATGACTGTTTTCTGTATGAGTGTGTGTCTAGAAAAATGCCAGCCCATGGAAAACTATTGCTCAGAGGTTGTTTTTCAGCACTCAGGAGACTTAATGGAGCTTTCAAAATATTTTAAGTAGCAATTTTATTGTTGATATAGAGTAGAAGTATAAATCGGCTGACATCAAGTATTATAATAAAAGTCCTGGGAGATTTTGATGAGAAATTTCTGAAAATGTTCAAATCAAAGACTCCAGACCTTGGTCTTTTGTGAGATCCGAGAACATAAACATTATTGAGATGAAGTTACTAGTGAGATTGCTAGGATATTTTTTTTTGCCAAGACTCAAGCAAAAGCCTCCATTTGTTCTCTACTTGATCTCCAAGGTATCTTAGAGAAGTGTCAAGTTTTTTTTTCTAACAGGAATTTTTGATTGTAAAGCACACTGTGGGTGCGTGACCTTGAGATGGATATCATGCCTTGAGTGTTTCCTATCTGCACTCCAAAACTCTGTAATTATACACACATCCTCACTTTCTCTCAAAGGTAAATGACAGAAGACCAGCACCGGGCTACAATTAGTCTTTCACTTTAATTAAGGAAAAGAGACAGTGCCAATTACTGAAAGAGAGGGAAAGTGAAAGGAGGGGGAGGGATGTAAAATGGAAAGGGAGAGAAAAAAAGAGGCCAAGGAGAAAGAGTGGCAGAGGAGAGATGAAAGGGAAAACAGGGATTAGAAGAGATGGATGGAGATGAACAGATAGTGAAGAGAGAGTACTGTTGCGTGACAGCATGTTTGAGTTTAATTACTGAAGCACACCTGGACTACTGATACCTCTGAAGAAAACTACACATCCAAAATCATTCTCTAAACCATTAGTCGTGTTAAAGTCAACAGGAGATCAAAATGGGTCGCATTTATACTTTCTCAGTAAGCATTCCTCGTCTTATCGCGAACAATTCATCAGTTCACCAAGAAAACCAGTTTGTCCTTGTAATCTTTCATCAAGTATGATAACTTATAGAGCTATACACTATATTAACTTATTCAGCCTCTCAAATGAGTTTGCTTTCTGGCTGACATAATCAAGCCCTCTTATTTTTCAATCGCTCCATCCATTTTTCACAATAACTTTGTAAAAAGAAGTACACTTTAGCATAATTTTAATAAGAATGCTTATTATGTAAATGCTTGAAGAAAATATATGTAAGTGCGCGCTGAATGTAATGCTTTCAGACAATCGTTAAGTGCAATTAAGTTCAAATTGATTATAGTTTAAATTTATATTAAATGCAACTATCTACTAAAGTAGGGCATCTTACGTAATTTCATAATTGCTTCTACTTTCTTTGAAATATTGTTAAAGTGTACTGCTGAATGTACTGATGAGCATTTATGGTAAACTGAAATATACTTTAAGTGTCATGTCTTATCTTTTATTTCTTGCAATTTAGTACATTTAAAAATATTAAGTTTAACTGTAATACGGACTAACACATTACAGTTAAAATTATGTTACTCGACGCATCAAAATAAATGTACTTCTTTAAAGCATGGCAAAATATTATTAAAGAAATAATGATTTAAAATGCACTTTAAAGAAAGTACACTTTTAAAAGTGTACTTAAGTGTGTTAAGAAATTATGTTTGTAGCAGAGGAGCTTTTAAAGGGATCAATAAAGATAATACATTTTTAAAGAGGTTTTAACATGCTAAGAGTTCCTTTTATTAGCTAAAAATAGTATAATAGTCAATATAATTAATAGAAAATCTCACTAGTCGACTTCACTTATCAATTAGCCAGGTACTGGACAAAAAGTTGACCATCCGATTATTCACTTCTATACCCATAAGAAATAGAGAGAACAAAATTTTAATATTTTATTTGGCTTACTGAGCTATGAAAAAGCAACCTGTGAGCATTTACAAAAAAAACTTACCAAAACAAACAACCTTTCACTATAAGCATATAAGCCGACCTGCCTAACTCACTGAAAGCGATGAAACATCTGCAACTTGTACAGACAAAATCAACTTCTCAAGCTATCTTATGAAAACAAGGCTTTGTCTCTGAAATAGACCACCATGAGAAATAATAATTTGCTTCTGGGTTTTTTCTATAGCGTCATTGGACAGGGACATGTGAAAGGAAAGTGGACTGCTCCTAAGTCCACGCTAAACAAATGAACAATACTTCTCTCGTCTCAACTCGTTTACATACTTCAATTGGCTGACGCATCTTTGAGTGGGTTTTCGTTTCCTAGCATTCAGCCTATGAACAAATACACACTAGACAGTGTTTGCACTTGTATTGCTGTTGGGAGAAAATGAGAGAGAGAGAGAGAGAGAGAGAGAGAGAGAGAGAGAGAGAGAGAGAGAGAGAGAGAGAGAGAGAGAGAGAGAGAGAGAGAGAGAGAGAGAGAGAGAGAGAGAGAAATTGTTTGACTTGACGCACAAAAAATAGTAAAGCCTGAAGCATTCTCTATGTGTGTATGCAAATGTTTGCCAAGTGCATTGAAAGCGTATGTCCCTGTTGTTCAAATTTAACTCGTGTTGTTGCGTTACTGTGGCAAACATCAGTACTTACGGGCCAAAACAACCCAACAGAGATGACATATTTTTGTAGGCCAACCCGGAAGTTAGTGATGAAGTTTAATGTCCGACAACCTCTTTAGTCCCATTAAGATATTTGTAAGCAACCGCCTTTTTCAAGACAAGTAAAAGGTTACTGATGCATTTTATGATGTAGAATAAAACGTGAAAATATCTTGAGCTTGTGTTCACCACAGGCCTTATTGCAAGCATTTAACCAACACCCATTGACTCCAGGAAGTGCTAAAACTCGGGTTTTGTCTTACAAAAATACGTCATCTCCGGAGCCCTACATATGAGTTTGCTTCAAATGTTTGTATGATAGTATATGACCTGAAACAGTAAACTGATTGTTGAAGAAGAAGCTCTGCTATTGTGTGTGTGTTGCGTTCACTTCCATTGCATTAAGAATTTCATTATGATGCTTGAAATCAAGCTTAGAATCGTTACAGTTCACAGACCTAAATAAAGTATGTGTTGGGCCTTAAATGATTTTCTTATCCAAAACTAGATCATAATACTGCTCATATTGTAGCATATATGTACTATGCACAGCATCTGTTGGCTTAAAGTATCTGTATAACCATCTACATTCAGCTAAATGTGCACATATACAGTACTAATGTATCCCAAAATGCAATGCACTGGCCTTGACCTTACATTTCCTGTGTGAGGAACCAACACCTTGATTTATTAATCAGTAATCTGGTAAAAGTTAAAGATTCTACACACAAAACTGTTCAAATATATACCAGGCAGTATGCAGTGTATACTGAGTGCACAGTATGCTGTAAACTAATATTTCATTCCCAGCACAGCCAAGGACTTCCTTTGCAATCTGTTGAACTCTTGAGCTCTATTGATGTGCAGGCCATCAGCAACATCACAGCTTTTATTATCATTATATACCCATATGGCTGCTCACACGGTACATCACGAACACACACACACACACACACACACACAAACTGACCCTTAATCATATCCACTCCAACACACACACACACTGAGTAAGTGTCAGTTGGAGCCAGAAGCCGTGCTGGTTTGATTGGTGTGTGAATAGAGAAAGCAGATTGTTCCTGTCTGTTGCACGCGCACACGCACACACACACACACACACACACACACACACACACTGACCCAGTTTAACCCCAGCAGATATCTGATACATAATACACTCTCTGCATGACTCTACTCTTTCAATCTTTTGTTTCCTCCATCTCCTTTCTTTCCTGATCCCTCAATTTCTTGCCCAGCTTTCACTGAAGATCAGAGAGTGAAGGCAACTTGTGTGATTACCCAGAACAAATCAAAAATCTCACACTCATAAAAACACATTATGCATTATGACTTCGCATATTGACCTCTTCAAGTCATGTCATGTGTATGTTTATTTTAGCTATTCTTCGGGGACAAATTTGTACCCAGAAGTGATCTAAATATGACTAAACCTCCCCCTTTGGGGACTTCCTAATTTATTAAAACAACGTTTTTGTTTTAATTAAATGGAAATGGGATTTACTTAGGGTGTGAGTTATTCTGTAGAATTTATAATTAACTTTAAATTAAAAACAATTCTGACATGCCCTCATTGAGCTAAATAAATGTGTATACAAGTCCACGTCGTAGCTTTTCTGAAGTACAATAAAGCAACAACATATTTTTGTTGTTTATGGGACCATATGAGTCACAAATATTAAGAAATATGAATTACTTTAAACTACATAAAAACCACTGTTAGACCAACAATGGTTGTTACAATTGAAAATTTCCTGAACAAGAAATCTGTAGCTGCCTTGATTAATTAATTTGATGAATGAGGCATTTTAACAAACACATTTATATTGACAAAAAGTAGTGTTTTTTAAGACAGAAGTTGAGAGAACCTAAAAATATGAATGAATCATGTTGCGTTGAATTTTTGTGTTCTCTCAACAATTGTGTATGGAAACACAAGCCTCCATGCTTTTGTCAATGCCCACATTTCATCTGCTCACACACACACACACACACACACACACACACACACACACACACACACACACACACACACACACACACACACCTGTTTTAAGAGCACCGGGAGACCTTAGTGAGGAACATTTAGTAATGTGTCTCTGTTTTTCATTATCTGTCTAAACAAAGGGTCTTCATGATTAAATTATGCCTGCGGTTTATCTGTCAACGCATTAATCAGTGTAATTAATTCACAAGGGCCTATATTCATAGTGTTTAATGTGATTTACCAAAATAGGACGTGTGCAATATTCACATCAACCAATCTTTTTTTTTACATTACGTTTAGGGCTGCTTGTGGATTTAAGGCAAGACAAAACATGTGGTTTAAAAAAAAACTAATAGATATCACCATATTTACTCTAGTCGATTAATCACGGTAACTTAAGGCAATTCTTTGTGATACAAGTTTTCTGAAATGTTGTTTAAATATGCCAATTACGGATTTCTAATTAACTCTTTCCCGGCCATTGACAGAATTTCCTGGCCTTCCATGTTTTCACAGTTATAGTGTAGGGGGCGCTATTACGCATCTTCTGAAAGAGTACTGCGTCTTTTGTTTAAAACACAGGTGAAGAAGGAGCAGAAACAAGCAATAAAAGCATTGCACGTTGTAGTCTTTGACAGAAAAAAACTTGTTTGTTTAAAATGTTGCTTTTTTAAATTTAACTTTTATTCAAACTTAAATTAAGCCACGTTCATGTGTTGAAGAAAGCATGAAGCTTCAAGCCAGAATAAAAAGTTTTTATTGTTTGTTTGTTTAAGCAGAGACTTTGATCTTTCTTTTGATGTATTGCATGTTCAGATATTCTATCATGCAACAAAATATTCTGGGGGCCATGAAAGCTTTTGAAAATTATTCAAAAATGCTGCGGGTGGCTGGCAACTTTTTTTTTAAAACACTGTCGGGGAAACACTAATTTGCATGAACTTCCAAAACAGAAATATGAACATTGGATAAAGCCAGGTTGACGACATATTACAGTTAAAGGTTTTTAGAAGGAGGATTTTAGATAAATTATCATCACTTCATAAATCAGAAAATACTGTCAACAGCCAGGGGAAAAAAATCACCATGTTTTTAGGAATCAGATGAGTGTAAATATGAGAAAAAAAAATTTATATATATATATATATAGAGAGAGAGAGAGAGCGAGAGAGAGGAATAAAACTGTAAAGTTTGGTGTGAATTGTAAAGCGCTGCTGAAGTGGAGATTTCTGGCTCAGTGCAGGAGAAAAAAACTCAAATGGGCTTTTTTATGGGTATTGTA
Organism: Siphateles boraxobius; assembly: GCF_051911475.1. NCBI lineage: Eukaryota > Metazoa > Chordata > Actinopteri > Cypriniformes > Leuciscidae > Siphateles > Siphateles boraxobius. Next base: position 10,793,082 of record NW_027509182.1, read on the forward strand.
ATTGAATCTGCAGATGCAAATAGATAACGTGTAATAAAATAAACACTTAAATGTGTATTTTTCTACTATTTTGGATGTTTTCTTTCCACTAGTCTAAAAGAAGACAAGTTATGGAAGCAATATAGCCCAAATTTGCACAAATTTGACCAGTGCATGAAAAAAAACAATGGCTTTGCTTGTAGTGTCTTGCCTTAATTAGCATTCGTATCATACATAAATCACTAAACACAACGAGAAAAGATGGATCGGGAAAGAAAAGGGAGGGGGTCACACAGGTATACAGGAGAGAGAGAGAGAAGGAGAGCAGAAACAGGAGGAACGTGCTGCGAACTGCAGAGAAGATGAATAGCTTTGAATGTGCAGTCCCCGACGGAGGGGCAAGCTCAGGAGAAGCACAGAACGAGCCGCATTTTTGGGGGGATAACAGAGATCCCACACTGGGCTGTAATGGGAGAACTAACACATGCTTCAGACAAGAAAGCCTGTGTTGTGTTTGAAAAGATTAGATGGAAAGGTTCATATTCCTTACTTTGTTTATTTCCTTATGAAACTTGCAAATGGTTTGCAGATGTGTAGATGTACAGGTCATCCTCAAAAAATTTGCATATTGTGATAAAGTTCATTATTTTCCATAATGTAATGATAAAAATTAAACTTTCATATATTTTAGATTCATTGCACACCAACTGAAATAGCATATCATGAAAAGGGTCTCTAAACGAGCTATTAACCTAATCATCTGAATCAACTAATTAACTCTAAACACCTGCAAAAGATTCCTGAGGCTTTTAAAAACTCCCAGCCTGTTTCATTACTCAAAACCGCAATCATGGGTAAGACTGCCGACCTGACTGCTGTCCAGAAGGCCATCATTGACACCCTCAAGCAAGAGGGTAAGACACAGAAAGAAATTTCTGAACAAATAGGCTGTTCCCAGAGTGCTGTATCAAGGCACCTCAGTGGGAAGTCTGTGGGAAGGAAAAAGTGTGGCAAAAAACGCTGCACAACAAGAAGAGGTGACCGGACCCTGAGGAAGATTGTGGAGAAGGACCGATTCCAGACCTTGGGGACCTGCGGAAGCAGTGGACTGAGTCTGGAGTAGAAACATCCAGAGCCACCGTGCACAGGCGTGTGCAGGAAATGGGCTACAGGTGCCGCATTCCCCAGGTCAAGCCACTTTTGAACCAGAAACAGCGGCAGAAGCGCCTGACCTGGGCTACAGAGAAGCAGCACTGGACTGTTGCTCAGTGGTCCAAAGTACTTTTTTCAGATGAAAGCAAATTTTGCATGTCATTCGGAAATCAAGGTGCCAGAGTCTGGAGGAAGACTGGGGAGAAGGAAATGCCAAAATGCCTGAAGTCCAGTGTCAAGTACCCACAGTCAGTGATGGTCTGGGGTGCCATGTCAGCTGCTGGTGTTGGTCCACTGTGTTTTATCAAGGGCAGGGTCAATGCAGCTAGCTATCAGGAGATTTTGGAGCACTTCATGCTTCCATCTGCTGAAAAGCTTTATGGAGATGAAGATTTCATTTTTCTGCACGACCTGGCACCTGCTCACAGTGCCAAAACCACTGGTAAATGGTTTACTGACCATGGTATTACTGTGCTCAATTGGCCTGCCAACTCTCCTGACCTGAACCCCATAGAGAATCTGTGGGATATTGTGAAGAGAAAGTTGAGAGACGCAAGACCCAACACTCTGGATGAGCTTAAGGCCGCTATCGAAGCATCCTGGGCCTCCATAACACCTCAGCAGTGCCACAGGCTGATTGCCTCCATGCCACGCCGCATTGAAGCAGTCATTTCTGCAAAAGGATTCCCGACCATTGAGTGCATAACTGAACATAATTATTTGAAGGTTGACTTTTTTGTATTGAAAACACTTCTTTTATTGGTCGGATGAAATATGCTACTTTTTTTAGATAGGAAATTTGGGTTTTCGTGAGCTGTATGCCAAAATCATCAGTATTAAAACAATAAAAGACCTGAATTTTCAGTTGGTGTGCAATGAATCTAAAATATATGAAAGTTAAATTTTTTATCATTACATTATGGAAAATAATGATCTTTATCACAATATGCTAATTTTTTGAGAAGGACCTTTATGTGATACAATTTTAAGAGGAAAAATTGGTCAAGTCATTTGTTCATCCCATGGGTAACTAAGAGATAAATAGAGTTGTAATGACGAATTGAAACAGGTTGAAAGAGCTCTTGCAAAAGGACATGACCAGTGTTTAACGGATACTAAAAGTGTCTAGCAAATCTGCAGATTAACCACTCAATGAGCCACTCAATTAACTAATACCAGAACCAACAGTTCATTTCCATTAAGTCTATCTGACAGACTGAAAATGGGAAATGGTGGGATTACTTCAGATGGGCATAACGGCACTCCAAAGGGTGAAGAAGACAAACCGTTCATCTGACTCCCTGGCAAAGGGTACAGGAACAACAATACTATCAAATAATCGTAGTTTCAACCCTAATCGTGACCCTAGCCATACCACAAACCTTAGGTAGATGTTCCAGCTGTTCCTGGATGATAAGAAAGATGTTCCAGGATTGACAATCACATGTTATACTCGACTAAATGGTGTTAAAGTGAAAATTCTGTCATCGATTTCTCACTATTGTTGTTCCAAACCCATAAGACTTTCATTCATCTTCAAAACACATTCATATATTTTTAATGTAACCTGAGATTCGGTCCATCCACTTGAAGTCTATTCTCCCAAAACTTTCACACTTTAAAAAGTTCATAAAGAGATTGTAGAAGTAATCCATGTGAACAGATTTTTATTTAGGCTTTTATTCACATATAAATATTGATCGACACACACACATAGGGCACATCAAAATACGGTGTATGAACCATATTTAATGATCTCTGTGTACAGTATGTGGCTCGATCAATGGATTAAACTGCTCCATATATACAGATTTATTTTACAATCTCTCTATGAACTTTTGGAAATATCAAAGATTTGGTGGAATGGACTTTCAATGGAGGGACAGAAATCTCTCAGATTTCATTCAAATGTCTTCATTTGCATTTCAAAAATAAACAAAACTCTTATAGGTTTGAAATGACATCATGCTGAGTAAATGATTAGAGAATACTGAAACTTTTTGAGTGAAGTAACATTTTATGTCTGGCACAAGTTGATTCGGTTCACACAAGTTGAAACAGACCTGACATGTTGACTAGAGGGAAAAGTAATCGGCAGCGGCACACCTAACTGCAATATTATTTTTTCATAAATATCTATTCACTGTGAAAACCGATTAGTTGACTTAACTTAAAAAAGTGAGGAATCCAATTGCCTTAAAATTATTAAGTAAATAAACCATGCGTAGTTGAAAAAAATAGGTTATGTGGAATTGTTAAGTTCACATAAATTCGTTTTTTTCAATTACGCAATAAGTTTATTACTTAATCATTTTAAGGCAACAGGTTTCCTTACTTTTTTAAGTTAAGTCTTTTTTTCTAAAGTCACTTTTTACAGACGTCCATAAAACCAGTGAGGTCAGAAAAACTTAATTCAAAATTCTCTGAAAGCAAACTTGATTGTTACATAATTTTGCTCCTCGGCTAAAGTTATTGTGCTTCAAGGATATTTAGTCATTTTTACATTAAACAAGACTGGAAAAAATATTTCAGGACATATTTTTTGCAGTGTGTCAGGGTTGCCAGAATCCAATCAGGGCTGTAAAGTGTCTCTAATCGGCTCTATAGGATGGTTTGAATCAATCCTGGACAACTGTTGGAAGAGTGAGGCAAGCCGTAATTGGTTGGATTACATGACCATGATCCAAACCTTTCTATGCAACTCTATACAATGAAATGTCACCACACAAATGCCTGCCCACTTACAGAAATGACCCACTACATTATTAGAGTTCCTCCAACACCTGATCGGTTCTCTTCCTTTTGCACTGATTGTGAAGGGTTAAAGGTCTCCTCTCGTCCTAAATGGTGATTCTCAACCGCGTGTAGGAGGGATTCAATGATGGTGACAGAGAGAAAAAGGATAAAAAGAGAGACTCTTATGCTGTCAGCCCCTCATCCATCAGGGCGGTATTGACACTGATGCACTGGCTGAAGAGACATGAAAGCAATAGAGAGAGAGAGAGAGAGTCCAATCCCAACAAGAGCTGCTTGAGCTCTGTTATCATCCTATTAATCTGCAGTGTTTGGATCAGCAACCACACACTCAAACACAAAAACACACATTTGAAAAAGTTGAAAAAGGATTCCTTCCACATGAGATCCGCCATACACACACACACACACACACACACACACACACACACACACACACACACACACAGCAACTCTCTGGGTTTGAGACTAACATACTGTTGAAACTCTGTAGAGAGTAAAGGTGCAGGATTGATGATTAGAGATGAGACTCAGAGCTGCAGTTTAAATCTTCAAGCGGCTAATCACAGGATTAACAACCAAAAAGAGAGAGAGAGAGAGGAGAGCGCTGCTTTAAATGCAAATCCCTGTCTTATAAAAATCAGTTCCATTTAATAGGATTCCTGGGGAGGGATGTGCATTTCTGCAGCGGGAGAGGAGTAGAGGAAACTTCACCACGGCCAAAAAGAACGGGTGAACCACAAAAAGAAGAGAAGAATTTTTTTGCATCCCTACATTTAAATAAATTGGTGTGGAAACAATTTCTACTCAGAAATTGCTGATAAATTTAATAGACAATCACAAAGAAACAGACAGTAAGGCGTTGCTGAATTAAACATTGAATTCTAAATTAGAAACTAAATAAAACGCACTCCCATAATCTTAGTTTTATTTACTACTTTGAAAATCTTCTTTCTAAAATGAGTTTGACCGTATCTTCCTGGCCGTGAGTTTCATGCGCATCTCAATCTCACAATTGCAACAACCACAGAAATACCACTTAAAGGGATAGTTCACCCAAAAATGAAAATCCTGTCATCATTTGCTCACTCTCAAGTTGTTCCAAACCTGTTTCTTTCTTCTGTTGAACACAAATAAGATTTTTTTAAAGAATGGGAAGTCAATGGCTACAGTCAACTGCTACAACATTCTTCAAAATATCTTCTTTTGTGTTCAACAGAAGAAGAAAAAATCATTCAGCTTTGGAGCAACTTGAGAGCAAGTAAATGACTTTTGACTTTTTGATTTAAAATGAATTTAAAATTTTAGGTGAACTATCCCTTTAACATGTATGTTGAGAAGGGCACATGACAACTATTCTTACTATCACTGTGCACAGTAAGCAAGTTTCTGGTATGCATTTAATACATAGTTGACCTTTTACTTGTAAAACTGAAACTAAATCACATAATTGGACTGCCAAAATTGGATTAAAAAAGGAAATCAACTGTTGCTTGTAGTGTGGCCATGTGATAAGAGTGTAGATACTGCATGAGAAGTTCATTGTATACCGCACTTCACATGCCGTTTAACAAAAACAGAAGACAGTAGACACTGCGTAGTACACTAGTATTCCATTCCAAACATAGCAAATCCATGAGACTGAATACATGTGCGTATAACAGAGAGAGAGATACACAGATGAGATGAGTGAGAAATATGTGAATAAGTGACAGAAGGTGAAATGGATAAGCTCTTTTTTGCTCCAGGGTAACAGAAGACGGAAGACAGAAGAGTTCCTGAGCTCTGACCTCACATGAAAGCCATTGTTACCTCTCTCTCTTTTTAGCTGATATTTCCTCACAAAGGGAATTAGAGATCAGTGCAGTGATCCTCACAGATCTGGCATTAGTTTAATCTCACGCAGGGGTTTGAGTTACTACAGAATCAAATCCAATCTCCCCCCTGCTGCTTCTGTTACTGACTTCACCATATTAGTCTTTACAACTGCCAAAGCAACCCCTGCCAAACCTCAGCCAATTATTGAGTACAGTTAGAGAGCTGGACATTCATTTGAGCAAAATTCTGGTGTGAAACCGGGGCCAAAATTGCAAATGACTAGCCAAATGAGAATAAAACGACACGTAAAAAAAAGAAAAATTAAATTTTTCTTTATGACATAAACTAATCAAATTACAGAGAGGGCCTACAAACGACCACAACATAAGTTGCTTTAAAACATGCTCATCTTCAAACTACTTTTAGAGGTTTTTAACTTTTTTCATCATTTTCCAAGAACAGTTAATTCCACACACAAAAAAAACCCATCTACAACTGTAAAAGAGAATTTTCGAGGGAAGCTCAATGTGTTAATAAAACAACAACAACAGAAATTGTGAGAACTATGAACAATCACCAATAAAACAAGTAAAGAGAGTACATTAGAGTTGCTTTTTAAAGTTAATAACAGACATGTTTTTCCTTGGAAGCCAACTGTTTCCAATGTTAGATTGTTTCTGCCACTGAATATTAAAAAAGTCATTGCGCATTTTTATCTCACAATTTTTAGCTTTTTCTCAAAATTGAATTAAACTCACATTTGTGAAAGAAACAAATCTGAATTGTGAGATAAAAGTCACGATTATCTTTTAAATTGCATTATTCTGTGGTAAAAACAAGCTTCTTTCAGTCATAATTCTAAGCAGAGACACCAAGACAGATATTCGAATAACTAAAGAAGTTTCAGTTTACCGCGAAAAAGGCCTTACGCAGGCGCTACGACACAAAAAGGAAGGGGAAAAGTTCTCTTTGTTAGGCCCTACTTGAAAATACAGCCAGCCTATATTTAGTTAAGTAGCCTAATGCAAAATACTGCTTCGTGTACAGTAGCCTACATTAAATTTATTAAATTAAAAAAGTATTTGAGATCTCTTCTGCAGATCCAGACAGCGTCTCCGTTGCGGATTGAACGCGTTGCTCACTTGAGAGCGCAAGCGGCGGGTTTTCCAACACACTCATCTGCTAATTACCGCGACAGAAATGCGTCAATAACTCATTAATTGGAAAGCGTTGCTGTTCGAGGAGCATCACCTGTGCGTGTCTGTCACACAGGACGGTTAATTGATTTCGGCAAGCGGGGAGCAGGTGTGTGCACAGCGCCATGTAATGCGGAACTAATCCGAAACGTCCATCCGCCATCGATTAAGCAACCTGCGGCAAACCGATAGACTTGCAACAGGTAGCCTATGCGTGCAGTCACCTTTACCACATCTCCTCCAACCCAACTTTCTCTGTCTTTTTTACATTGCAGGCTGAAACCTCCATGAACGACCATTCATCATTCTATTGACCAGAATAACTACTTATTGAGGTTACTGGATGGAATGTCCCCTGACAATTAAAGGACTCAAATTTCAATCGACCCAAGACGTCCATATATCGCCCATCCTCTTTGTAATTTAACATTTGCGTGTTACTTGAGCTGCACTTATTGTGCCTCCTGTTTGATCCACCCACTAGTAATTTTCAAAGGACATAAGAAGACAAAGGAATGGCTTAAGAATGAAATCAATGTTATTAAGTGCATAGTCTATAGTGATTACAGGAGCATAGTAATTATATTGATTATTAAAGAGCACTTTAAACGGGAAGATGTGAATGCAGGGGTGTAGCGACCATTATAAGTGCACTTCTACGTTGTCTCCTCTTTAAATTCGCTCTGATTCGCTCGGAGATAATTATTACTTTTTTTTACTAAGTGACACCCCAAACCAACTTGTTTGGATGAGTCCCTTTGTATAAAAAAACGGATTAATTTAAGGAGAAATAAAACAATAACAAAACCAGTCTATTCAATTGTTCCTTGCATCAATAAAGCTAAACAAACACGCCAACTACAACAAACAAAAGCGTTTAATAACTCCGAAATCTCACAGTGCCTCTAATCAAGTAATGAAACAGCCGTGTAATAAATTCAGTAGCTATTTAGTAGGCCTATACATAACCCAGTACTGCAAACTAGCCGTCGAATACACTCGTGAATGCTTCCTCAGAACTGACTCTTGAGCTTGTAAAACATCAGGTCTTAATCTCAGATAGCACACATACATCTCCTAGATGTCTTTTAAAGAGCGCTTTATCTGGAAAATTCTGTTGTATACTAACATCTGATAAACATATTTTTAAAAGCCGTTTTACACATTTTAATCATAAACATCTTCCAAATGTCTATATATCATCTGACAGGAAACATCTTATAGACGTATTGCAGATGTGCAAACACTAAAAAAATACATACGCACATCAAATAGACATAGGCTATGTGTGCTACCAAAGATGGCCAGACAAAACAATGCATGCATAGTGAATAAAATAAAATTTCTCTTGTTTTATAGGGCTATATTCATTGGTTAACATCCAATGTTATAACACTTTAAATATAGAGAAATCGGTCTTCATCTTTAAGGAGCCAACAGGTAGTTGCGTTTAATAAAATGATTGAGTTACCTTCCTCCGCCACTGATTTGAGCAGGAACTCCAGCAGGATAATCCAGAGCACGGACACATTCCTGGAGAAAAAGAGCTCCATCGTGGAATCACGAGTGTTTTACTGGGGAATGTTAACAAAGATGGGCAAACAGTGTGAAGGTTCAAGAATCGTCAGCTGGGTCTTGTACCCATCAGGAATGAACAATCGCATGCACGGTGGGATTCTTCACAGTAGCCTACAGAGAAAAGCCACCAAGTCACGAGAGGGGGGAAAAAACTTTTAACTTTAGACTATCCTATGGAGAAAACGAAATTCTGTATCAATGAAGTTTGTTATAGAAATACAAATTCAGCTGATCAACATTTAAAGCGATAGGTTTCAAAAAGTAGTTTAAAAATCGCTTATAACTTGCTAATCGAATGGCAAAATAATGTCCATGTATTCAAATACCACAAAATCTCCCAAACGACCTCTTTACACGCAAACATGTGCCGGTTTTGCCAAAAACATACGGAGTAACAACATGCCTTTCGCTCGGCTGTGCGGAACCCCTTTGTGAGGGGTGTCGGTCGACTTGTCCTAATTTTCCCCTCTGAAATGGGATGGCTTTTTAAAATCCATCTATTAAAACAAATCCATTAGGCCACTTCGTTCACGAGCAGTGAGAAATAAATGTTCGTATTCGGCTTGGGTTTAAATCACATCGATGTCCTCATCCAACCACCGAATTCTGATCTCCGACAGTCAATCAATCCACCACGACCTTTGTAGCCTATCTTTAAAACCATAAAAATCCTGTGAAATAAGAGCAATGGTTGAATGCAATCATGTGCCAACTCAACGAGCGAACATGGTGCTGCTTATCCGATGGCGAATGCATGAAAATCGCGGAGTAGTTCGTCAGAATAATCGCGAAACCCGCGGCGAGCGCGTTCGAGAGGAGAAAAAAATCTCGGCAAATCCAAGAAGTTGTTACGAGGTGTTCAGTCCTCAGCCGATCGCAGGCAGCAGATGTGAGGTGGTCAATGCGACTGGAGGAACAGTCTCCTCCTCTCAGAGCACCTCCTCCTCAAGCACCCCTCCACTATAGGACAATTCACCACGCCGGTCAAAAAAACAAACATATTTGGGACAAAAAAACAACAATTACCCTATACATTTACGATCATATTTTGTCCGTCTTCGCTGGTCAGTTAGTTAGGTCATTGTAGGTTGTGAAATGTTGCACATTTTTTTCCTCTTGAAGTTATGCTCTGTGATAAATAGCGAACTGTTTAGACAAATGGACTTTAAATGGACTTTTCCCTTTTGACAAAATGAATAGTGTTTTTAAGAAAAACTCCAATATTGAAATCGATTGCTACCTTTACTGATCTAGTTACAGCTTTTTGACATGTTGCCTACTATTGTATTCTTTGAAGTACTTACAGCAGGGTCCCCCTGCATAGAACATAAATATCGGGAAATTTAGCCTAAACAAACAAACAAACAAAAAAATCCATTGTCTAAAGCTGGAAAAGTCATGGAAATTATGGAATATATCAATACAAAAATCATTCTCTGGGTTCATTATTAGTGGAAACAATATGGAAAAGTCCAGTCTATAAGTAGCTACCTTTGGAGTAAATAGCATTGTACTGTAAATAATCATATCAGACTATCACTATCTGATATCATTGTACGAACACTATACTGAACTTTTAGTAAAGTAGTAGTAACCAGGGCTTGACATTAACCCCCTCCAACCTGCTAAATGCGTGTGTATTTCAGCAGTGGCGTGTAACACAGTCACTCCTACTGGCCACTTTGGCGGTTTGAATTTTATATATAATATATTCATTTTTGATTTAGTCTTTTAAAAAGGCATCTGAAAAAATTAACTAAGTGCAATGTAGTGTTGTCAAAAATACAGATTTTTCGCTACATACTGAAATATCTGAAACTCTTCCAATAATCATTTTATCATACATGATAACAGCTGCTCTTTCTCACTCTCTTATCTCACCGACAGCGAGTTACACACAAACCCGCCTCTCCTCACTCACTCGTTTCATTTGCTCCGGATGAATATTGTTGGTGTTACAGGGCTTGAATTTGAATTTTTTCGCATTTTCACATAATTTTACTCTTTCCCGCAGATTTTGTGCTCACACCCAAAGTGCTGCACATAAAGCTGCCTCTGAGTACTAAATTGATTTATTTTTCTCTGCTTATTGCGCTTAAACAGTCAAATACATACAAAATAATGTCAAAATCTTATAGCAAGTAAAACAGTCACGTAAAAACAGTTGAGAAAGAAAATGCATGTGTAACAGTATAATGGATCTGTGCGTTATAGGTCTTAAAGTGACAGAAGCCTAATATACCTGCTGCCAAGTTATGAGATAATGTTAAAAATATCCATATGGCAATTTTTTCCCTATGGTATTGAAGTCAAAATTGTGGCCAGTGAAAATGTTGAATGGCATATCTTTGGAAAACTACTAGCCACAGTGACTGGTCAGCAAAAAAGTTAATGCCAAACCCTGTAACTCTTATCAGCACTTAGATTAGCTCTTCTGTTGAAAACCCAGCACAGCAACCACTGAACATCTTCAAATAAACTGTCACAACCTTTTTTCTTTACAAAGTAAGATGAAACCACACATAAGGAGCTTCCCCCCCTTTTAATTCCGATGCTAATGTATCTCTGGAGCCCTCTTCATCGCACCTATGTGGATTGGCGTGTTATTTGGCTCAAAGATTGCACATTGACTCGGGTTCTTGTCATGTTAATTCAAGCGCTTGTCTTCTCGCTGTAAATCATTAGCTTCTGCAGGAAGGGCATAGAGGAAACGTGTGAGACTTAAAAAGCTTGGAGAGAGAAAGTGTGAGGGCCGTTGAGAGAAGAGCTACTGGAAAAGGAAGCGGAATCATGCCGTGACTTGTTTTATTTTATGTTTGACAAGTTTTAAATGCAGATGAGGACGATACTATCAAGTGTCAGAAATTTGAGGCTACCTCATGTGATGTGTATGAGCTTCTTCTTTTGAGGCAATGAAATTCTTATGTGATGATACAAAACAGAAATGACCGTTACGGTACATTTGAAAGATTGTGGGAAAGGACAATGTGCAGGGAATTTTTGATTGGAGCATGACAGGGTTGAATACCATGTTTGGATATATATATATATAGTATGGTCTGATATGTATCCCTAGAATGAAGTTTGTATAATAACAGAATCTCATTTAAATGTGGCTCTTCTTTAAGCGCCGTCTTTGGCTGACATAGTAGCTAATTTGTCTCACTATGATTGGAAAAACTCAGTGTGTCTGAGCTTTCTTGTCCTCCTTCAAAACAGTTTATAATTATACTTTTGGTGATTATATGGGTCAGTATACAGGTATATGAATCCAGACCCATTCCCAGATACACACATGCAAACATAAGAGTTGCATATACTTTCACAAAACTAAGTCAACATGTAAAACAAAACATATGTATACAATTTTCTAATTCATTGGTGTATGTTATTCCATTGTCTTAATCTTTAATGAAAATAACTTATTCTGACTTTCCATTTCGGCTGACCTCATCATGACAGCATGCAGCATATCCAAACTGGTTTTAACCACTTCCCTCCATTCACTTTATCTGGTGTGACCACCACATAAAACTAGCGTGGTTACGCAAATATTACGGGGGAGGAGAACTGAAATCATCGTGACTGAGACATCTCCAAAATTTGAGGTTTACTAGAGCTCTGCCCTTAAAGTCAACATGGAATCAAAATGAATCCTGTTTCATTTTTGTATTTTATTTTATTGTGCATGACTCATAAGTACAAAGGCAGATCGTATGAATGGGGTACAATTCAGCCACCATTTTGCCAAAACGTAAAATAGTTGGGAATAAGCCTCTGAACTGCCTTCTCATGTCTGACATTGCCTCAAACCATTGCATTGCACCAACAAGCAGCTTTGTTTCCCAATGACTTTAATATCAATGCAAACAGAGCACCGATCATAAACATCAAAGTAGTATCAGTCTGTGGTCAGCTCTTGAGTCAATTCTCAATGGAAGCTTCTCTGTCTCTCTGGAGTGTTTGGTGGACTCCAGTAAGTGTGAAAAGTGGGATAGTGACAAACGTGTGTGAGGAGAAACCCAGTGTGAAGTCTTGGGAGTCTCAAGGAAAGAGGTGCGAGAGAAAAGCGTGAATGGACCAGTTCAACTACAGTGTGTGTGTGTGTGTGTGTGAGGCAAAGAGACAAGACGGAGAGAAACCAGCATTGTTATAGTTTACTTTACAGATTCCAGGAGTGATATTCTACATGAGGACTTGTGCGATTATATCATAAATATATGATATAATCGCACCCCGCCAACTCTCAACTACAGTTTAAGTGAAATGACGAGTTATTCCTGTTAGCACAGCTCACACCCTTTAATTCAGCTTGCAGCTACTGTTTCCTCTATAGGATGAGGCTACAGTTTCATCTCATATGACGGCTCTGCCTTATACTAACAGCGGATGTTCATCTCATTCACATCTCACATAAAGTCTGGTCCACATTGCAGTTTTTTCTAATCAAGAACAGCCCACGCTGACAGGAAGACTAGTCTTTTCAACCGACAACCACAGTTTGTTGATTTTATGGAATGTTTAGAGGAAAGGGAATATGAAATCGGATATCATTATGGAATATACAGCCACAGATACGTATATATAGTGTCTTAAACAAAACTATTTCTTCCATGTTTAATGGCACAAGCTTTTGCAAACCGTAGCAGGTATCTTCAACACAACCTGTTTCAATGATAAAATTTTGAAACAATAGTCAAGAGCCTAAATCGCCAGCCAATCGTATCAGTGCTTGCTACTTTCAGAGCAATTCCCATCAGATCTGATGAAACTACCCTCACTCTGACTTTAGGCTACTGAGTTTTGACAGAATGTTTTTGATTGATATGATAAACATCATATCATTAATTTTAATATATGCAAATGCTTTGATGACATTTTGTTCTAAATGGCAGAACTGCATTTTTAAAGGATAATTAAAAAATGCAAAAGTGAACATTGTCATGATTTTCACTCACCGGCCACTTTAAGTACATCTGTTCAACTGCTCAATAACACACACATCTAATGAGCAAATCACATGCAGCAACTCAATGTATTAAGAGATGATCAAGACGATCTGCTAAAGTTCAAACTGAGCATCATAATGAGGAAGAAAGTGATTTAAGTCACTTTGAACGTGAAATGTTTGTTGGTGCCAGACGGGCTGTTTTTCAGTATTTCATCTGATCTACTGAGACTTTCTTACACAACCATCTCTAGGGTTTACAGAGAATGATCCCAAAAAGAGCAAATATCCAGTGAGCGTCAGTTCTGTGGGAGAAAATGCCGTGTTGATGTCACTCCTGTCAGCTGAGAGCAGAAAACTGAGGCTACAATTCACACGGACTCACTAAAACTGGACAATAAAAGATTGGAGAAACATCGACTGCTCTGATGAGTCTCCATTTCTGCTGCAACATTCAGATGGTCGGGTCAGGATTCAGTGTAAACAGCATGAAAGCGTGGATCATCCGGCCTTGTATCAGCGGTTCAGACTTCTGCTGGTGGTGGAATGGTGTGTGGGATATTTTCTTGGCACACTTTTGAGCCTTAAACACAACAGCCGACCTGAAGTGTGTTACTGCCCATGTCCAGCACTTTATGACCATCTTCTGATGGACACTTCCAGCAGGATAACACGCGGTCGCAAATCATCTCAAACTGGTTTCTTGAACATGACGATAAGTTCACTAAACTCAAACGGCCTCCAGTCACTGGATCTCAATCCAACAGAGCAGTTTTGGCATGTGGAGGAACGAGAGATTCACATCATGTCTGAAAATCTGCAGTGACATCAGATGTGGGATATTGAGGAACAAACCATGACATCACCACTTTCCCTTGATTACTGCAGGGGAATTGCTTCAATAATTAGTCACTTAATTATCTCTCATCCAAAGTCTCTGAGCTTTCTCTTAAGATCACTAATATTTAGGGGTAAACACTGGAACAACAAGACTATACCCATAGAGAACATTGCAAATGTTACAAAATTTGCTGTTATTAGTTTGTAAACAAAAACTAAAATGTGCAGGTAAGGAATTGCGATTCAATGTGAAAACATATTTATGATTACAAATTTGAATGTGTTTTCAATCAGATTTTAAATACAATTAAAGTGCATTAATCTGTGTGATTATTTATTTATTTTAAATGGCTGGATTGCACACACTAAAGGTGTTGATGTCCTAAGGGAGTCTTTACACCAGTAACAGTCCTCAGGAATGCTATGTAAATGTTTCTGTCTGTTTGAATATTCAGTTTTACTGCAGCAAACTTGACACACATACTTTTCCTTAGTGGCCTTTAAACATCTGCATACCCAGGCGTGAAACATACACACGGATTACACCCAACCAGACCCGTTTAATCAGGGACGTTAGAATGGAGACGACACATGAAATGCTCTGTTGCCATGGTGACCAGCCAGGATGGAGAGGTGTAGTGAGGGGAATTTTCTCTCTCTCTCTGTGTGTGTGTGGCACAAACACACATACATACATACATACATGCATGCATACATACACACACATTCTCAAAACCCGTGTTTCAACCTGATCTGGTGACAGGTATCAGTATCACCTGTTTGATGGCATACCGGGGAAAAAAAGTGTGTGTGTGTTTCTCTCTCCCTGCAGGGTTACCCAGAACACACTGCTGCGCTAGACTGACCCCATTCTGACTATAACATCTCAAGAGCAGAAAGAACAACCTGAAACCTGAGAAATGTTAGGTTCAACTGGTCCTCAAACGGAGATTGTATTTTTTAACATTGGAAAGAATGCATATTTCCCCACTATAAGAACTTTTTTTTCATCTTTAAAGAATCAAATAGCCAACTAAAGAACAATATAAGATGGTTCTCGATAAAAGATCATGGTTCTTGAACAGCAAAGAACCATAGAAGAAACTTTTGTTTTTTACAAGCCTAAAAAATGGAGCAGCTCCTTCACACACACACACACACACACACACACACACACACACACACACACACACACACACACACACACACACACACACACACACACACACACACACACACACACACACACACACACACACACACACACACACACACACACACACACACACACACACACACACACACACACACACACACACACACACACACACACACACACACACACACACACACACACACACACACACACACACACACACACACACACACACACACACACACACACACACACACACACACACACACACACACACACACACACACACACACACAGGTTTACCACCATTTACCCCCTGTTGTTCACACTGCATGACCTATTTCCTGTTTCAAACAATGGGCAGATGACCCAATCAGAAGGCACTGGAAACTGTGTTTGTGAGAATGTGTGTGTGGGAAGTTTCCCTCAAACTCAATGACCATTAGGAATTACTAGGTGATACCACTCACTTTTCCCATACAATAATGCCAACTTTGCCGTTAAAAAAAAAAAAAAAAATCACATCATAGGTTTAATAACCTGTTTTATCATAGGTTTAATTATTTAAATCATATTTTCAAAATGTATAACTTATATTCAGATTCCTTATGATCCACATTAATCTGTTAATTATGAAAACATTTAAAACCATTCAGTTAAGAAGTATGAACATGGTTCGATAATGGTTTAATAATTGGTATTGATGATAAATATATAAACCTGGTTATTGCGTATTTGTTTAATTTTTTAGTATATGACTGACAAGTACGTATAATTTTAGGTTTATTAATTTATGTAAAAACGGTGTACTCAAAATGTATGGAAATTTTTAAGCAATTCAAATGCATATGCCCTAAATAATTTGTGTTGTTCTTAACGCTTTCCTGGCCAGTGTTTTTTTTTAAAGTTGCGCCCCATGAACATTGCAAATATATCAAAAGAACAGAACCTCTGCTTTTAAACAAGCTTCATGCATTCTTTTTTAAAATCAACACTTGAATGTGGGAAAGTTTAATAAAAAAAGTAACATTTTGAAAAAAAAGCTGAGAAAATTGCTCTTTTCTTTTCAAAGACAATGTGCACAAGCAATGCATTTGTCCCTTGTTTCTGCTTCTTTGCCTGTTTCAGAAGACAGAAGATGTGTAATAGCACCCTCTACCATATAGCTGGAAAAGAGGGAAACTGGAAAAGAGGGAAACTGGAAAATTCCGTCAATAGTGGGAAAGAGTTAAAGACTAACTTTTGGCCATCTAGCGGTTAAAAAATAAATCTGCATGTGTCTTGCCGAAGAACATTGTTTTGTTTGTACTCTCCTCCAGTCTGCGCGGAGTTTTGTGGTTAGAGACACCGTTGGTGTAATGATGGCGCAGACGCAGAGGAATCCACTTGCAGCTTTATAGAGAATGGTCAACAGGCTTGGTAAATCAACAGCAGACAGACTCAACGAAAGGCAACCAGCAAAAGACAAAGTCCAAAGAGCAATCCGGATCAAGACAGGCAGAGAACGATCAGAGGTCGGGGTACAAAGTCCTAGGTCAGTAATCAGCAGACAGAGGAAAATGCTTGGAATTGAAAGCCAGGGCAATGCAATACTTCGCAGAGAAGTAGCTTTTATGTGTGTGTAAATGAAGTGCAGGTGTGTGTGCAATCAGTGCAGTACAGGTGTATGGTGTTTGGTGTAATCAGTCCAGGGAGGTGTATGATGGGAAATGTAGTCCAAGTAAACCCAGGAAGTGCGTGGCTAATCGTGACAGTTGGAAACATGCAAACATGATCTTATCAGAGCGGATGGACACGTAACGTTAGGCTTCAACAGTTTCTTTGTTTTTACCCCGGTGAGTTTTGCCATTTTGAATTATCCATAGTCAATTTTTCTCATTCGTTGTAACAACTTGCATTCAACTTCACGGTTCACGCTTCCCACAGCCAGCGCTACTTTTCTCTGTGTGCGGACATGACGTGGCACGCACGGGCGAATGACGTGCTAGTGCAATTTCCCGCGCAATCTGTCCCGACAGCACTAAAATATAAATCAATATTATACGTTTTTATCAAAAAGTTAAGATTTATATAATTTTAATAATATAATTGAACAAAATACAGTTTGAATTATAATGAATTGTAAAAAATAATAGGCTATTTAAATAAATAAAAATTGTTTGTAATAAGGATAGCAATAGTAATAGTTTATTACCAGCTCTTGTTTACTTATTTATTTGAGCAACTGCACAATTTGCTTCATTTTTGGCAAATCTGCTTTAATACATAGGCTATGTTGAATCATTTTAAAATGTAATTTCTTCTATTCTTTGCATCTCAAATTAATGATTCTCCCAAAAATGACAATTTGATTTATTAAAATCATTTACTCACCCTCATTTTCTGCCCAAAGTATTTTGTGTTCTATTTAAGATAGGAAATTAATGCAGCTTTGGAAGAACATGACGGTGAATAAATACTCATTTTTTGGAGTGAACTACTTTTGCATTATTAGATTTCCATGTATAATTGGTCACTGCTGGTCTAAGATCAATACCAAATCAGTGTTTTCATTCATATCTCTGCACAGCTTTCTTAGAGAACACCATTTCACATCCCTCACTCTTTATGTTTCTCCTTGACCCCTTTTCCCAGTCTTTCTCCTTTTATACTCCACTCATCTCTCTTTCTCTCTGTTTCATTCACATTTAGTCTGAGAGGCGTGACTGAATGCTTTCTGACAGCCATTGCTGATAAATAAAGCAATTGACAGTCTGAATGCTTCCCTCAGGTGAGACTCGACACACACACACACACACACACGCGTCCAATTCGTCCTTCACAGTTTTACTGGATGGAATCTCACCATTTAATTCCATCTACTGTACAGCTGCATGCACACACACACACACACACCTAGAGATCTTGCTTGATTTGATTAGATGATATCCGTATACCACAAAATACAG
Organism: Siphateles boraxobius; assembly: GCF_051911475.1. Classification (NCBI taxonomy): domain Eukaryota; kingdom Metazoa; phylum Chordata; class Actinopteri; order Cypriniformes; family Leuciscidae; genus Siphateles; species Siphateles boraxobius. Next base: position 10,811,451 of record NW_027509182.1, read on the forward strand.
TTTGTGTGTGTGTATCACGGCTAATCAAGTTTGACCGCACTGTTGGATGAAAGCCATTTTGTCCAATAATTTCTCGTTCATGGTCTGAAGGTTAGCATAAATCCCTCACACAGGTTACTGTATATCAGGGCGGTAAGGAAGCATCTTTGTTGTTTGACTTCCTCACAGGAAGAGGGTGCAACTCACTTAGTTGATGGAGAATATATATACACATTCAAGTTGAACATTGCTGAGCATGTTGTGTTTGAGGTGAATATAGCACAGATACAGTTTTTTTTGTGTGTGTGTGTGTTCAGGCCTTTGTTAAGAGTAAATGGAAATAAATAAATATAGGTTCTATTCAGTTTTTCCGCCATAAAAGTGGCTTGGAAAATTCTGTGCTCAATTGTAGACAAGTGTCTCGACAGCTCCCCCTGCTGGCTGGTGAGACTCAGTGATGTTACGATACATGGCCTGTTCAGAGTAACACACTAACAAACTAGTCTCACCATTGCTCTTAAAGGTGGGGTATGTGATTCTCTTTTTTGTCCATTTTTTCAAAATAACTTTGAAATCCTATTCCTAACCCACGTACAGCCACTAAGTTAGAAGCACTAAAATGAAAATTAAGCTATTTAATCATCTGTGGAACGGGCAGGCCTTGAAAAACTCCAGCCAATCATTTCCAAGACCACCTGGAATCATTGGACAGTAAGTTTGTCAATCAAACGGTCAATCACATACCCCACCTTTAATATTGTTCATTTGTAGCCACTTTCTTGATTTATCGTTCGATAATTTAAGTCACCATGTGCAGTTCTTATTTTTTTTTACATAAATGTTCCCTCAGTCTTTAATCCGAACATCTTCCCCTGACTCCACATCTCTCTTCTCTGATGACATGTGATCTGGCACGAGGGCGGGGCAACCTGTCACTCACACGAGATCCATAAACAACAAGCCACAACCATCCAATCAATTCCCCATGGACAAAACCAATAGGTAACAAAAGGTAACAATAGGTAACAAAAGACTATTGCAACTTCAGTCTCATGCCAACTTTACATTTAAAAAATAAGTAAAGTAAAATAAGTTTTTTTAATGACATTCGCAATTAAACATGCTGATTAGGGCTATAAAAGGGCTATAAAAAAAAATGGTGCACAGTATGCATACTCGAAGTGTAGTATGGTAGTATGCAATTCAGAATACAGCCACAGCATCATTACCATCCACTCCATAACAAAGAATCTTCTACAGGACACTTGTTAACATAATTAGTTTTATTATTTCTGTAGCTAATTTACAACAAGCATCTCACTGAAATGAAACATTTTTATAATCCCATACTGTCATTGGTAAATCTCTCTTTTAAGATAAATCATTTAAATATACTTTTGCATCAGATGGCATTGTTGTATTTTCATAATTCTTCTTCTTTTTTAAAATAAAAGCAATATGTTCAATCTGTTCAGGATAATTAGAATATGGCAAATACAAATCGATAAAATACATTTGATTCTTTCAAATAAATTAATAAATTCAACTCATATTTCATTCTAGTAAGAGTGAAGTCATATATTTCTCTTGGTAATACATTGTGTGTGTGTGTGTGTGTGTGTGTGTGTATGTGTGTGTTTGTGTGTTTTGTGCAGCTCATTCAGACAGCAATATACGTTCATATTTTTTATTATTTATGTAGCTAATAATATGATTTGGGAAATGTATTTATGGGCTACGTTTAGAAAAGAATCCGTATGTGGTATGTGTAATGCGTGCAAATCTTTTTAAAAAATAATTGAAAATTTCACAGTAAAGTTGAATTTTTACTTTCAGTTTTCACATTTGATTGTGTGCATCTCCACTTTGGAAAGCACAGCAAAAGCGTCTCAGTCTTCACACAAAACCCCCATGTAAACAAAGCGGTAAACAATTAAATAAACAATCATATAAAATCTATAAATTAAAATACCGGCAAGAAAGAAACAGTCACTGCACTCCAAACACACTTAAATATCGAAATCCAAACGCAAAAAGGTCAAAGGAAAATAAGTGAAAGTAAACGCGCCTGCAGATTACTCTGCGTTCGTTCCTCTGCTTTCTGTTGTTCATCACGTCTGATCAAACCTTGCCTTTAATAAGTGCAAATGTGTTTCACTTCATCTTCTTATTATCACCTACAAAAACTGTCCGTTTTCCCCTCGAAGTCTGCGTTTCCATAAATCACTGTGGTAAAGTTCATGGCATTGATTTAATGAAATCTCAATAAATCCGAAGAAGTGTTGTGTACGCACCACGGTTTCGTCCTCACGTTAGACCTTGAATATGATGCCCTCTGAGCTCAAAGCACCGTATCGATTTTTACCGCATCGCTGTCACGGCACAAAAGGGTAAAAAAGCCAATTTATCATTCTGCCATTCTCGTGTCGGCCAGGGTGGAAGTGGGCGCTTTGTCAACCCTCTCAGAATTATGGGTAAAACGGTTTACAAATGAGTGAGGAGGGTAATAGTTGGAGGCAGGCTTTAGTGTGTTAAACTTGGCTAGCTAAGCTGATTATTCCCTGGCATTACAGCCATTCATTTATCTCATCAAACATAATGAACCCACGATCGTATTCCAATAAAACCCAGCGCCATTAAGACCCGCTCCTCTTCACAACATAATCGACCACCGATTAACCAGTGTGATGATGTCCACTGACTGGCCATTGAGATGCATCAAAGTATAGCCTCATTGGTTTGATTACAAGAGTTATTTATAATTTGATACACAGCATTAAAACATTGTACAATAATCCATTTTCCTGATAGTATTTGTGTGTGTGTGTGTGTGTGTGTGTGTGTGTGTGTGTGTGTGTGTGTGTGTGTGTATACAGAGAGTTTATAGATGGGCTGAATGAATGGCCATTAAGGCTACGTTCACATGGCAGCTGACGTAAAAATCGTATTGAATTAAACTCTGAGCCAATCGACTGAGCCGTAAAAAACATAATGTGACTAATTACTCTGGTGTCACAGAAAAACGATGCTCTTGACGAATCTTGACGATGCTGAATTTACAATTTTTTTGTAAATTTATTTAAATTTATACAATTTATTTTACGAGGTGGCGATTTCGTATAAATTCATATGATGGTTTGTATGAAAATGCATGATTATTTTATTTATATATTTTTTAAGGGGTGGTGAAGCTCCGCCCCTAAACCTAACAGTCAGTTGGCAGTAGGCAGATCGTATGAAAACAGGTTTGTACAAATTCACCACAAATTCACCAAAACATAAAATCGTTCTGAATTGCCGTGAGATTGTGCTGATTTGTGTGATGACCGTACATGCACAGTCCCAAAGCTAACAACTATCCTGAGCTGGGATGTCAGTGTTCCCCAAAAAAGGGGCACTGGAAAAACATGATTAATTTTTTTTTTTTTTTTTTTAGATTTAAAGGAATGGTTCATGTAAAAATGAAAATTCTGTCATCATTTACTCATCAAGTTATTCCAAACCTGTATGAATTTCTTTCTTCTGCTGATGGTCCCCACTGACTTCCATAGTATTTTCTCTATGGAAGTCAATGAGGTCCATCAACTGTTACCAACATGCTTCAAATGGTCTACAAGCAGGAAACTCAGACAGGTTTGAAACAACTTGAGGGTGAGTAAATGATGACAGAATTTTCATTTTTGGGTGAATTATCCCTTTAAATTCTATTTGATCAAAATAAGCTACTACTTAAGAATGGCTTTTAAAGGAGAAGGATGCCCAGAAAATTGTGTAATTATCATGTTCACCGGGCAAACCTTGTGTTCAATCAGGAGAGTTTACAACAATTTAACTTGAAATTCGTCATTAAATGCCTGTGAAAAAGACTGAACAACTACTGGCCGTATAAACGAAAAATTATATTATATTACCATCATTTAAATAATACATAAAAACGTCAAGGTATCCCTCAGATTTAAAAGATCAACCTTAAACACAAGAAACGAATTTGAGCAGGAGGAAGGAATTGGTGTTGCGGTGTGAACGTAGCCTTTCAGCACAAGTGTGATCGGATGTTAAAATGACTAAAGAATTACGTTTGATAATTTACCGATGACTTCGAGATCCAAGCATGGCTGAAATTCGTTACATTATGAGAAGATTAAGGAAGAGCCCGATATTGCACATTAAAGAGCAGCCTGGAGTCTGTGTGTTTGACAGGGAAATGATCCTTCAGCTCAAAGGAAAACATCAATCAGGCTATTGCAAGAAGATCCAGACAGAAGGCGGCACGTGTCGAAATGTGCATGTTTACATGTAAGCGCAAGAAAATCAAAGGAAACAGAATATCAAGCATGTGTCTTTCTATGATGATGTGCAGAATGAGAGTCACGGTCTGCGCCTTTTCCTCTTTTCTTTTTTCTTCCAACCCTTTCTTCTTATCCAGTCAATGTGATGAACTAGCTGCAAACGGTTTAAGGGGAACATTCGAAGGACGGAACTTCCTGGATTTCAGAAAGCACACATCAAGCACTTCAAATTTTGTAAAAGGAATTAAACGCCCTTGATGCTGATAACTGTGGGTGAACGCCAGTCTCTGAGTAGTCGTAATATCTTTGATATTGAAGATTTCAGCGCATTATTGATACTGATAAATATACTTTGATAATTCAGTTCGATTCACCTTTAGTACTGTAAAACGAGCTCCTTTAATCAGGAATCGCTCTTGAAAGTCTCATTCCAGTAAAAGCCAAGGCGGTCGCTCATCTCTCTCCTCTTCCTGTCTTCCTGTTCGGAGAGAGCGAGAGGGAATCTGACAATATACAAAATTTCTTTGTAGCATCCCAGTTCGTGACAGAGTAAAAACAGCTCCCCAGTCCTGTTATTCAGAGAGAAAGCCAGAAAGAAACAGAGAAGGACTGAGAGAAAGACGGAGAAAGGAAGATAAAAGCAGAAGAAGGAGGCTAAGGAAAGGAGGAAAAGAGAGGCAGCTCCTGTGCATTTTTCCTGGTGTCTCTGTGACTTCTCCCTCTCTCTGTCTGTTTCTCGTGAGCTCTGCGAGTCGAGTGCTCGGTCCAGGCTGAATGGTGACTGGGAGAGGTGATGTGGCTCTGGATGGACTCTCACAGACGCTCTCTGGTGGGAATCCAGATGTAAGGCCCTGACTGCTCCTCGATCACAGTTTTCACCTTGTGATAAACCTCCTCGAAGCTGTCGCCCTCCACGATCGCTGCGAAACAGAGCGTTCACATTGATCTTTCCGTGTCTTTTATTATGTAATTGTCAGAGGTGTAAAGTCCAGGTTCAGAAAGTAAAAGTCCTTAGTATTTTGTTCCAATCACCTGGATTTGCTCATTAGCACAGTTTTTCAGTCAGGAGATCATGAGTTTATGGGTGAATAAATATATGGCTTTTACTTTCTGACCCCTTGGGCCAGTTGCATAAACATAGCCAATATGTTAAGTCTGTGTCTTAAGTTCTAGTGTGACCAACTAACGGTTAGTCAAAGGGAAATTAGTCTTACTTTTTAGTGTCAAATTAGACCAATCTATGTTTATATATAACTGACTTAAAACAGTTATGAACAGTTTATAAGAAAAAAATGGGATGACTAACTTTTAAGACCAGTCTTAGCAGTTTATGCGACTGACCCCTGGACTTTACACCTCTGGTAATTGGTCATAGTCATGTCATGTGATTCACTGCCTGAACTAAAACATGCGTTCATAAACTGCAACTTTAGAATAATTTGCTGCATTAAGACGTATAAATAATTTGTATTACCACTCTTGCTTTTATAGTGATATATATAGTTAATATAAAAATGGTAATTTTCATGCAATATTTTAATCTAAATCATATGTAAAACTATACTTATATAAACTGTTGCGTGTGTGTATTGTTAATAAAAACCATGTATGTAAATGGTCATATTTCTAATTTGCAAATGCAGTAATTTACACAAGAATGATGGTAACGCTTCCTTTTACATTCCTGTTCCCCATGTACATACTATGTACTTATTATAGTGATTACAATAACTGGGTAATAACTGAGTATTAACCCTGAACCTACCCCTAAACCTAACCTTAACCCATGTACTTACCTTATATTACCCAGTACGTTCTTAGGCAAGTACACTGTAAGTACACGTAAGTTAACACACTGTAAAATTAAGCATTATTACCCAGTACTTTCTTAGACAAGTACACTGTAAGTACACGTAAGTTAACGTACTGTAAAAGAAAGCATTACCAGAATGATTTAAATATAGATTAATTCTGCACATTAATGAGGCCCAAAATATATTGGGTCAGATTTACTAAACAGCGCAAATTAGTGTGCGGCCGCAATCTAATAAAAGTGCAGATGGCAGTGGGAAGTTCTGCGGCTGATCTTTTGACAATGTGCAAATTCAACGGAAACTCGGTTTTAAGACATACCAGCTTTCTGGGGGTGGTAAATAATGGCACAAATACCAGTTAACTGACTACCTCATACTCTAGTGAATCATGTTGCATGATTCATTTAATACTCTGTCCATAAATTTATGACAGGGAAACTCCTACAAATAAGGTCAGGAGCAAAAATAACTGTCCATGCCTTTTTATTGCTAATTTCTCAAAGCGTGACTTTAGTAAATCCTGACAGTATTTTTATTGCCAACAGAGGGTTTGCGCTGGAACAAGCTGTTAGTAAATCTGGCTCATTGTACAAATAAGTAACACCCATCCTTTTCAAAATTCTACACACGTTCCTTTATTAAATATTTTGGCTAATTCAATCAAGCTTTCAGGTTGTAGCATTCCCATTCCCTTACAATTCTCTTCACAATTCAATGAAAAGCCAGCAGATTCTGGGCCAGATTTACTAAACAGGGCAAATTAGCATGAGAGTGCAATTCAATGAAAGAACACAGACTCAGCCGGATCATTTCTATAATGTCCAACACAATCTACACAGAGCAGCTTAAATTAGCGTCTGGTTTAAGACATTGGTAAATAATTGCCCAAACACCAGTACATTGACTCGTGCAAACCTTAGTAAATCACCTTGCGTGATTCATTTAATTATTCTCCTCCCATAAATGTTGCGTCTGAAAGGGAAACTCCTACAAATGCATATGCAATAAGTTCAGCCACAAAAATAACGCTGTCCATGCCTATTCAGCACTAATTTGTCACTGCGTGTCTTTAGTAAATCCTGAGTATTTTCTAACGCCAAAAGAGAGTTTGCGCTGGAGCAAGCTGTTAGTAAATCTGGCCCTTAGTGTGGCCTAGTAATGAGTAATTAGTTGCATGAAACTGTCTTACCAGAGAAGCACTCCAGGAAATCTTGCTCCAGTTTAATAGCGCGGTCCATACCTTTCCTGGCTTGTTCCTCAGTTAAACGTGTGTTGATCTCTCTGGATAATACAGCACAGACCCCATCAGTTGTCAGTTTCGGCAACATTTACAGCTAAACATACACAGGCTCAATTTGAAGTTGATGCTGAAGTATGTGTGTAGTTGTTTGCAGTTACGTACAGGACGTTCTCCAGTGATTTGGGCCGTACGAAGATGGCGATTGGGTGAAGCTGTGCAGCCTGTAGTCTACGAACTGCGTTTGCGGACACATCCAGAATACAGTGCTTTCCTTGCTGCTCACAAAAATAGACACGCATATTAAAGGACAGTTCCAGCCAAAAATGAACCTAGGGGTAAATAACACATGGGTACCGAGTCGACCGTTCTCTGGGATGCGTTTTCATGATAATCGAATGTACCCAGTTTTAACGTTAGTTTTAGTTTAACCACAAATTAGCTTATAACGCTAGTTCAGTGGTTCTCAACTCCAGTCGTCGGGACCCACTGCTCTGCACATTTTTATGTCTCCTTATTTAACACCTGATTCAGATCACCAGCTCGTTAGGAGAGACTCCTTGATCTGAACTGAGTGTGTCAGATAAGAGAGACATATAAAATGTGCAGAGCAGTGGGTCCCGAGGACTGGAGTTGAGAACCACTGCGCTAGTGTATTGGGCATCAAATAAGTAAAAATCGCTAGTTAATACCACTAACAAGGCTCAAAATAGCCCCACACTAACACGGTAGCATAATGAGGGTCTCTACCTGCAAACCGAAGCATTGAGAACTTTGTAAGTGTACAGACAGTTTAATAAGGAGATAATTTATAAAGACAGTACACTTCGCGTATACAAGCAGGAGCCATCTTTGGAAAACAGTCTCGACCAGTCGAACCACGAACGCCGTGCTACGTGAGCTGAACTGTGACTATCGACCAGCACGTAGCATGGCGTTCGTGGTTTATTATTCGATGCCGCATACACTAGCGTTATAAGCTGATCTGTGGTTAAACTAAAACTAACGTTAAAACTGGGTACATTCGATTATCATGAAAACGCATCCCAGAGAACGGTCGACTCGGGACCCATGTGTTATTTTGCTCTAGGTTCATTTTTGGCCGGAATTGTCCTTTAAGATTTGCAAAAGTGATACACGAGTTCATTGTTTTATTTAAAACGTACCTGTTCTGCCACCTCTCGCACGCTCTGAACGCTGGTCCCGTACAGGTGACTGTTGTACTGGCCCGCCTCAATGAAACGATGGTTCTGAATGTCTTTCTCCATCTGTTCCCGCGACGACACAAAATGGTAGTCCCGTCCATCCACCTCATATTCCCGCTTGGGTCGTGTCGTATCTGAGAAAGAGCGATGACATCATCTCATGACTATGATATCAGTTACACTTATTGGCAGTGCAGGACAATTGTGTTGTGCTTATAGTAAGTGAAGACATTTTGGGCAAGCTTCAAAATAGTTTTTTTATGAAATGAGAACTGTGACAGCAAAATATTATTTATTTCTTGTGATGACAAAGCTAAATTTTCAGCATCATTACTCCAGTCTTCAGTGTCACATGATCCTTCAGATATCATTCCGATATGCTGATTTGATAATCAAGAAACATTTCTGAAACATTTCTGATTATTATCAATGTTGAAAACAGCTGTACCGTTTAATATGTTTGTAGAGACTGTGATACACTAGCATTTAATAGGTTGGGATATGATTTAAAAAAGTGACACACACTTTTATTCAGCAAGGATGCATTAAATTGATCAAAAGTGACAGTAAATATATTTATAATGTTACAGAAGATTTCTATTTTAAATAAATGCTGTTCTTTCGAAGTTTATATTCATCAAAGAATCCTGAAAAAAATTGTATTATAGTTTCCACAAAAATATGAAGCGGCACAACTGTTTTTGATAAATAATAAAAAATGTTTGTTGAGCACCAAATCAGCATATAAGAATGATTTCTTAATACGGAAATCGCATGAAGCCAAATCAGACCATTGTTGAGAAACGCTCTTGGTGCTTTTGAGAGCAATACGCATCTGAGCGTGACGACAGAGTTGAGGAATACTTACGAGGGACACAAGAGCCAAACTTGTCTGGGAACTCAGACAGCAGGTCATCATTCACTCTGTCCTTCACCGGGCCCAGAATAATGATCGGCCTCGCGTAGTGAACTAAATTGGATGAGAGATGAGACAGAGACTGTACGAATACATACACTAGTAGACAAAGCAAAAATGGATGTGAGGAGAAAGAACAATATGACATAAGCTAGACACTCAGTGGCTCAGTTCCCAACCCTAGTGAGCTTAGAAAATGCCTAAAGGGATAGTTCACCCAAAAATGAAAATGATTAATTACTCGCCCTCATGTTGTTCCAAACCTGTAAGACTTTCGTTCAGATCTTTTTGATGAAATCTGAGAGATTTCTGTCCCTCCATTGACAGCTACACAACTACCACTTTGATGCTTCGAAAAGTTCATAAAGAGATCGTAAAACTAATCCATATAAATTGAGTGTTTTAGTCTAAAATTTTCTGAAGAGAAGCGGTCGCTTTATATGATGAACAGATTTAATTTTGGCTTTTATTCACATCTAAACATTGATCAGTGAACATTAACAGAAGCTCAACCGAACTTGGTTGACGCACGATAATGAACCTCATTGGTTCTCGAACATCAAGCAAACAAGCTTGAGCTTCTGTTTACCACAACTGATGTGTGAGTTGAATGTTTATACGTGAATAAAAGCCTAAATTCAATCTGTTCATCATATAAAGTCTCTTTAGGAAATGTGGACTAAACCGCTCAATTGCTTTGAGCTTTTTAAAGCATCAAAGTGGAAGTTGCGTAGCTGTCAATGGAGCGCCAGAAAGCTCTCAGATTCCATCAAACATATCTTCATTTGTTTTCCGAAGATGAACCAAAGTTTTACGGGTTTGGAACGACATAATTTTCATTTTTGGGTGAACTATCCCTTTAATTTTACTCAACTTCTAAAGCAAAACATCCATAGAACTGCAGCACAGGCCCATCAATTCCCCATCAGTTTCAAGTCAGGAATAAGTCTGGTTTTCAGGAGGGACTCCCTCGGTTGAAATCACAGGGGCTCCTAGAATCGTCACTCAATCTTCCCTCTAGCGACGGCCTTGATAGTATGCATCATCAATAAGGTTCATACTGAATGTGGCACACTGTGATGATGATAAAGAACTGTATGTCAAGCTCACTGTTCGCATACGATAACCTAAATAACCTAAAAACAAAGTATACTTGCACGCTTGCTTTGTGGATAAGGCTGACAAGTTTCAAAAAATATATATTATTATTCAGTATTGAAAAGCAGAAGTGTAAAGAGTAACAGAAAACCATACTTAAGTAAACGTGGCGATACCTTAATATGAAAATGACTTCATTGAAAGTTACAAGTCACCAATTCCAATACGACTTGAGTAAAAGTCTTAGGCCTGGGTTCACAGACAGGGTTTAGATTAAGCCAGGATTAGGCCTAAATTCAGTTAAGACATTAAAGAAGTTTTTATGAACGTGCCTTACAACAAAACATGGTGTGCATCTTGAGACAAAACAATAGCACTGACATATTTTAAGATATATCAGTGCGAGTTGCTTTCAGTTAAAACAACTCAAACATGCATTTTAGTCTGAGACTAGACTTAAACCTCGTCTGTGAAACCATGGATTAGAGTATCTAATTTTAATGATTTTGTACTCATACTGAATGTAGGCTCAAATATGCACTAGTCCTCAACAAGAAATGCCAGTGAATCAAAATAAAACTGTACAACTCAATATTGCAATTAATCAAAGTCGACACAACAGCCTCTTAAATATCTACAGATACTCAAAAGTCTCAGTTAACTTGGAATTATTTTGAGAGCTCCGACTAGTAGCATGTGATCGCTGCAAATTAATCAAAGCGTTGTTAGTGTTGCCATAGAAATGCATAATTCAGAGACCGAGGACATGAACAGCTCAGAGTAGAACGTCACGTATTGTCATCTCGTAATTATGGTTATAGACCTTAGTCAGGGTAGTGCCATATTTAATTTGAGATGGGAATGAAAACGAGGCTGAGGGATAGAAAGCAGTGTTCAGTCGATTTACTGTTGTTTAACAACAAACTGATTGTTCAGCTGATGAAACGTCTTTCTTTTAGTAAACCGAAACTCCATAAGACAGTTTAAAAAGTTGTGAACTAGGACCTTTATACAGTTTATGCCATTGAAAAGACTGTCTATCCCTCACAGCCTCGTTTTCATTGGCGATAATTTGAATATGGCGTCTAGCCAGACTGAGGTGTATTACTACATGGCGTGAACTCGTCACATGTCCTCATCTCATATATGAAACACCTGCGATTCACAACTGCCTGCTAATGCACTCACATTCGTGTAAAAAAGCCTTGTTGACAAGTTTAGGTGAATAAGGGCAAAACGCACAAGATATAGTACCTTCAATGTCCTGTAGATGGCGATATCGCTTCTTTAGTAGCAGAAATTGCTGCAGAAAAAGTTTGGTGCCATGCAAAATGTAATGAGTAATTGCATTACTCATTACAAATGTACTGGAGTACATAATAAAAAATGTAGTTAAGTAGAGACTGATAAAAAGATGCTGATAATCCAAGTACAGAGTAGCCAAAAAGATACAGTACAGTAACTAATTACATCTACTCAAATACTTGACACCACTGCTGAAAAGTATCTATAACAATAGTTACATCTAGAAATATCTGATTTCACATCAACAGTACTCTATTCAAATGAACTCTGAGGGTTAGTGCACTTTACATGAGGAGCGCTATTTGTGTGGTTGCTGTTGTCTATACAGTGCCTATTATAAGTGAACACACCCATGCTAAAGTTGACTAAAAAGAGGAATAAAAAATCATCTTTTGGAAATTTATTTTAATGCCTTCATTTAAAAAATGAGGAAAGATCCAACCTTTAAGAACACCAATTTTCTTGGTTAAGGAATAATGAATCGTAAATAAATAATTTTTCTTCCTTAAAATACAGGTTGCATAAGTCAGTGCACCCCTATGTTAAATTCCCATAGAGACGGCAGATTTTTATTTTTAAAGGCCGGTTATTTCATGGATCCAGGATACTATGCATCCTGATAAAATTCCCTTGGCCTTTGGGATTAAAATATCCCACATTATCACATTCCCTTCACCATATCTAGAGATTGGCATGGGGAACTTTCCATAAGATCATCTCTCAATGCAAATCACACCAGCTATTAGGCTAACTGAAATAACACCATGCCAATCTCTAGGTATGATGAAGGGAATGTGATAATGTGGGATATTTTAATCCCAAAGGCCAAGGGAACTTCATCAGGATGCATATTATCCTGGATCCATGAAATAACTGGCCTTTAAAAATAAAAATCTGCCGTCTCTATGGGAATTTAACATAGGGGTGCACTGACTTATGCAACCTGTATTTTAAGGAACAGCATTTATTTATTTACGATATATTATTCATTCACAAAGAAAATTGGTGTTCTTAAAGGTTGGATTTTCCACATTTTTTAAAATTAAGGCATTAAGATAAATTTCCAAAAGATGATTTTTTATTCCTCTTTTTAGTCAACTTTAGCATGGGTGTATTCACTTATGCTATCCACTGTATATGCAGCGTTTGAATTGAGTCACGTACAGAATGAAGTTTTTATTCAATTTAGATTTAATGCTGCCTGCGTAGACCGTAGAAAGCAAGGTATCTCACTGGGGTTTGTATCAGAGCCAACGTATAAATGTCTCAGTTGAGTTATCCAACCTTCCACTTGTGCAACTGTCTCGTAACTCCGTACTGCCTCTTCCCTTCCTGAGGGAAAACAAATAGACACACATCAGTTTCTGTTTGCAATGCATTCAGCAACAAAACATATATATATATGTATGTATATTCTGGGCTATACTGTGCTGTCTATGAGGAAAAAGAAGGTTGTAACTCACCCTGTGAGCCTATACTGTCTCGACTTCGGTCCTGTCAAAGGGAAAATATAAGGTACAATGCTTATCAAATTGTAATAGACTGTTTCCCACATCAGTTGTAACATCCAGTTATTGCATAATTTGTCCTGGCTTGAAGAGGTAATAACAGTGCACAAGTATATGTGATGCTGCTTCAAGTCCTGTCGGAAATATCGGATTAATGAGATGAGCAGAAGTACACTTTAGCATACTTTTAAAAAGAGTACTTTTTATGGAAACAATATACTTTAAAAAATATATACTTACAGTAAGTGTGAATTAAATGTAATGTTTTAGATGAAAATTTATTATAGTTTAAATTTACATTAACTGCAATTAGCTGAACATTAGAGTGATTTTTTGACCCACACAATTTGGACTTAATTCCATCTTTATATGTCGTTTCATCATTTCTATTATTGTTTAATGAAATACAATTAAAATGTACCATCGAATGCCGAGCATTTATGGTAAACTAAAATATACTGTAATGTCATTTTTTCTATTTAAACTTGTATGTCATGTAATTAAATCTATTTGTAATTACACATTTGTGATTATAAATGTGCAATTTAAACTTTAAATCTAATAACACACTACAATAAAAATTATAATCAAGTAGTTTCGATGTGCTTTAGTATGTCAGTTAACACATCAAAATAATTGTACTTCTTTAAAACATGAAAAAAGACTATTAAAACAGTGTTTATTATTACAAAGTGCACTTTAAAAAAAAGTTAACAACAATAGTCAGGATAGTTTACTCTCTATAAGTACATTTAAGTGGTCTTATTTCATTAATATATTATCTGGAAGTACAGTGTTTTAGAAATATGATTTTAAGATTTGAAGTATTTGTATTACAAGTGCACAATACATGCAATCAAGCACACTTCTTTTTTTAAGGTAACCCTTTGACAAAGTTGGGGAAAAAATGTCCAAAGGCTTTGTGTGTGTCTGGGAAACCTAGATTGACATAAACCAGGAACAGTAACATGAGCATGTGGATGTTTTCCCTGTCTCAAGTATTATTTTCTTGTCAGCAAATGTCATTTTAGGAGCTCTATATATGAATACCACCACAATGCCATAATTGCAAGTGGAAAATGTTTTTTTCATGCTAAAATACACAGGCAAAACATCAATGTCATGCTTAATGCACACTATTTGCTGTGTTTGCATTAGCTCTAAAAAGCTACCTGTCTTCCAGAAAGTGAAAGAGAAGAAAAAGATAAGCTTAAAATATTAACTTCCCGGGGAAACCTCCAGAACGTCAGTGATCTGTGCGTACAGGCAGCACAAGCTCACAATGCCCAGGAGTTTCAATGCTTTCATAAAACAACTGCTTGATAGACTCCCATGAGCTGCAAACACACACCACTGCTAGCCTGAACACATCAGAACCCGTTATAGAGCCGGAAAACAAATCTCATAAGAGAAGAGCTCAATGTTTTTGGAGTAATTTAAAGAAAAAAGGGTGAATGGGAACGGCAAACAGCTGTTTGTGTTTTTGCATGGAGCTTACCCTTTCTTGTGACTTCAAGCGCGACCACTCTTTTCTCTCAACCCTGGAAGAGAGAGTGGTTGAATAAATGACACAAGATAAATAAAAACAGGAAAATGAACGCTGAGGGGAAATTCACTGAGTAGGAGTTGTGCCCATCTGATGCTGTTGTTTATTCCCACATGCAAATGCAATTATGCAAATGATGCAGACACCATTTGGGAAAAACAGCACTCTTGCTTGTATAATATTGCTTAACTATTTAATATCAAAAACTACTTTTTTTTGGCACAATATCCTTCATTTGAGGACATTCTAACTGCATTCTTTACTCTCAGCTGGTGTGTTTCTGTTTGCTTTTTGCAAAGTGAGTGACAATCTGGATAATGCCAAATGAACACAATGTTAAAACAGTTACACAGCTGAAATAGCACATGCAAAAATGGCACAACTGTTTAGTGAATTTGTCCAAAGCGAGATTAAAGCCATAAAACATTAAAGGGATAGTTCATCCAAAAATGAAAATTCTGTCAGTAATTACTCTCCCTCATGTTGTTCAACCCCGTAAGACCTTCGTTCATCTTCGGAACACAAATTAAGATATTTTTGATTAAATCTGAGAGCTGGATCACTCCTCCATAGGCTTCTAAGGGATTGAAACTTGTTCCCTGAAAAGTTATTAAAGACATCCAGGGCTCGAGACTAATGCCGTCCTGGGGACGATAGAAAATGTGTTTAGGACGAACAGAAATATTCTCCAGGACGCCTACAGGACGAAAGACATTTGTGTATGTGTGTTCATTTATTACTATCCTATTAGCCTAACTTACTTAGAAAACGCCAAAATTAACCGACCAAACGCTGACTACAACGGAGCGCGTCTTCTCATGCTGTTACTATAGTTACTATCACTGGCCGCTACTCACCCGGAGACGTGTTCCGCGGTACCGGGTGCATCTCTGTCAAATGGCTTAATGACATCGCAAATATGTTGCGCTGGTTAAACAATGGTAACGTAAAACAGATTGCTTTGCTTTTCATATTTGCTAAATAATAGCTACCGTCTGTGTCTGTCTCAATGGGGCTGTTTACACCTGGCCACTTCATTACATCTGGACACACAAAAGTTAAATCTACATGTGGTTTCAAAAACCAGATGCATTTACACTTGTCCAGTTTCGTCTGGAATGAGTCTCAGATCTCCTCCTGAAGTTGTTTGAGTGATCGGATTTAAATCCGTCTCGAATGCGTTTCGGAGGGCATTTACACCTGGTCTTTTCACGATCGGAGAGCTATCCAATCACAGAAAACGTATGAAGTGGCCAGGTGTAAACAGCCCCATAGAGCTCGCTTTGAAAAGCTTGTGCGCCAACGTCATTCATGTCATTGGATCACTTGTGGTGACGATGCAGTTTTGGCAGGATTAAGAGTCCACACGTGGGGTAGAAGCCGCTGATTGGCTGAGAAGCTTTCACTCAAAGCTTTCCTCGGGCTGCTTATTGGATGAACTGCTAAAATGAAAATCACTCACTAGTCACCATAGGCCTGGGTCAAAATGGACTAGCCCAGTATTTATTTGTTATCGTTTAATCCAACCAACTCAAAAACGTTTTGAGCTGTATGTATTTTTCTCTTAATTTTTGTATATGTAAAAAAAAAAAAAAAAAAAAAAGATTTGTTCTACATGAATACAAAAAAGCATTTAACTCCTGATTTTTTTATTAAATCTGTTTTTTACCTGTTTACAGATAACTACTTTGAATGGAGCTAAATAAATATAATAATATTTATCATAAAGATTTTAATGGTGTTTTTATTATGTGACTAACAACTATAGATGATAATAACAAAGTACAGAAACAACATTTTGATTTTGGGACAGTTCACATTCACTTTAGGACGGTTCAAATTGTTTTTCAGGACGGTTCCAGGACGGAGGTGAAAAAAGTTAGTCTGGAGCCCTGAAGACATCTTTAAAATAGTCCAAGTGACTACAGTGGCTCAATCTTAAGTTTATCAAGTGACGAGAATACTTTTTGTGCGCAAAAAGTAACGACTTTATTTCAACTATTGATTTCCTTCTCTGTGGGCCTCGAGTCAGTTCACTAGTGTAACAGCGCAGCGCTTCTGTGTTGTACGTCACACGTAGGCTCACTATTGAAGCGTGTGACGTACAACACAGAAGCGCTGCGCTGTTACACTAGTGAACTGACTAGAGGCCCACAGAGAAGGAAATCAATAGTTGAAATAAAGTCGTTATTTTTGTTTGTTTTTGCGCACAAAAAGTATTTCGTCACTTGATAAACTTAAGATTGAGCCACTGGAGTCACTTGGACTATTTTAACGATGTCCATTTTCGGGGAACAAGTTTCAATCCCTTAGAAGCCTATGGAGGAGTGATCCAGCTCTCAGATTTAATCAAAAATATCTTAATTCGTGTTCTGAAGATGAACGAAGGTCTTACGGGGTTAAACAACATGAGGGAGAGTAATTACTGACAGAATTTACATTTTTGGGTGAACTATCCCTTTAATGGGAGACTGGTATGATAAAATCTCCTATTTCTGTCACGACAATGTAAAGCTTATAAACCAAGTAGTGATAAACGAAGTGTTCTTTACATAGAATGTTATAGATTTTTATTTAATTTAAACTTTCTATTCATCAAAGAGTCCTGATAAAAATGCATTTAAAATAAAAATATGAAGCAGCACAACTGTTTTCAACATTGATAATAATCAGAAATGTGTCTTGTCCATCAAATCATCATATTAGAATGATTTCTGAAGGATCATGTGACACTGAAGACTGGAGTAATGATGCTGAAAATTCAGCTTTGATCACATGAATAAATTAAGAGACTTTGTTCAAAAATCTTACCAACACCAAACAGTGTAATTTTCACTTTTATAATCTAAGGGAGGAGTGAACATTTTTGGTTTAAAAATTTCACATGTTGTTGATAGAGCTTCAGTTAAGTATTTATCACAGAAATGTCTTTTGAAATGACTATTTTGGGTTCGGGCTATGTGCGGATAAATGCTTCAAGAGCGTGTCCTTGAAACAGTGTGTGAAAAGCTAAAAAGCTTCTTTAAGCCGTTTGAATATTATTTTGTTCAAGGACAACAGAGGAGATAACACAAGAGAAAGCCGCCACACACACACACACACACACACACACACACACACACACACACACACACACACACACACACACAGACACACACACACACCTCCGCTTGCTGGGGATGAAGCCGACCTCTTCCTCGTCCCCCTGAGGACTGACTCTGCAGGCCTGCCACCACTCTTCATCTCCACAGTCCAAAACATGCAGCACATCTCCAAACCTGAAGCCCACGGCCTGACTCAGGAAACCACAGTCTGCGGTCTTATCATAGTCAAACAGAGCCCTGCCGAGAGAGAGAGAGAGAGAGAGAGAGACATAAGTCACGGGGAAAAGAGAGGATAAGGGAGGACGGTTAGAGACAGAAGGACTGAAAAGGAGGAACATCAAAGGAAAATGTTCATGGAACTGGTTTGAAATGAAGCAGCACAGACCTTATATTTTTGTCCTTTTTCTTTGTTATTCATTGGTTATGTTCAGAATGGAATATTAGCCTTCCGATTTCTTTCTGCATACTGAGCAGTGTATACTATTTTTTAAATAGTATGTTAAACAGCAGGAATACACATTTGAAACTATAGAATACTACACTTTTCATTGCAACTTCAAAATTAACACTTAAATAATGAGAAAGAGATTGAAATAGCAGTATATTTAGTATCCAGTTCATTTGTCACACTGGAGAGGGAAGGTGAAGTTGAGTGCAGTGGATTATGGGATGCATTTACACAGTGTGCTCAGCTTGTATGCTGGGCATTTTAGCAAATGTAGTAGGTCATCTTGTGATTCCACTCTTGTGAACAACAAGTGCGCTTAATTATATTCATCGTGTTATTTTAGTGTCATTCAAATCTTGAAAGTACACTTAAAGAGAGTAAACTTTCATGACTTTCTTAACACACTTAAGTACACTTTTTAAAAAATGCACTTTGTAATATTGTCAAATTAAAATGTCCCTTTTTTATTTTAAATCATAATGCTTTAAATAAGCACACGTATTTTAACACATTATAGCACGTGTAAAGCACTTGATTATAATTTTAACTTTAGTGTTATTTAATACATTTAAAGTTAATATATTTTAAATGCAATAAACTGCAACTTCATCATTATAAATGTGTAATTACAAATATATTTAAATGCTTGATATAAGTTTCAGTAAAAATGACATTAAAGTATATTTTAGCTAACCATAAATGATTGTCAGTACATTTGTCAGTTCACTTTAATCATATTTCAAAGACAATAGAATTATAAAATTACATATAGAGATGTACTTAAGTCCTACTGAAGTGGGTCAAAAAAGCACTCGGATAAGTTCAGATAACTGCATTTAATATAATTAATTTTATGTAAATAAATAATGTAAAACAAAATGTATGATACATTTTACTTTAATTTTAAACATGTTGAAAACCTTCTTTTCAGTTTTCACTCAAGTATATTTTATTAAAATATATATTTTCTGTAATAAATACAAGTATGCTAAAGTGAACTTCTTTTCCACAAGGGCATGAATACAAAAAAAATGAGCATACTGCACATAGTATACATACAGCTGAGGAGTATAGTGGAAAGAGGACAGGAAATGATGATAATGGATTTGGAAATATTGTAAGCCAGATTTGTACATGTGACTCCATTAGTGTGTTCAGAATTTAGAGTTGTGGTGTGTGTGTGTGTGTTGTACGTTTACCTGATATAAAACCCTCGTTTTGGGTTACTTCGTAATGTAGTTGTTCCAGAGCCCATACTGCTGTTCATCAACTGCTCTCTGAGGTCATGAATTTTAGCTTCAAATCGACTGTACTCTGCACAAACAAACACAAATTTTCATTTTATCTTAAAACTACAAATTTACAAGGTCACGCTGTAAAGTGTTCGCACAATTATAAAGCACATGTTATCAATTTAGCTACTGGCCGGAACAGGTAATGAGGGCTTTAAAACTGAGGTAGGCTGAAATAATACTTTCATTTGTACTTTTAAAAAGCAAACAAAATGGAAAAGAGCGCAGGGTGTCGAGACCTGTTTTTAAAAGTTGAACTTTTGACTTGACAAGTCGCAACGGTCAAAGACCTCTGTTTACATCATTAAACCAAGTGCAAGAATTTATATTAAAAAACATATTATTTGATGTTTATAACATGAGAGCATATTCAAAAAAAGATCAGTGGTTTCGACAGTAATAAACGGCTTAAGCCACTAAAGTAACTACTCACCAATAGCAGATTACAAGAGCACAATACGTCTGTTGTTGTTTTCTGAGGTATTCTGAGATGTCTGAAGTGTGTGTGTGTGGTCTTTTGCTTCATATTTAATAGCGCTCCATTATGATACTGTTGATGAGGAGCTTAATATGATCGCTGTTCGCTAATGCGCGTCGTACCTGAGCGTGGCTGATTTGACTCGTCCCCTCAGCAAGACCATTGTTTATACAGATATAGACACATTAAAACATTCATTATTGGCGGTGCTATGCTAATGTCTGACGGGTCTCGAGCCTCCAGCCCCAGAAAGCCCAGCGCTGCCACTGACGGTAGTGTATACAGCGGCCCCAAAAACTATTTGAGACTTCAGCCACAAATAAAAATGTATAAACATATAGTGTATGCATTATATAGCAAAATATCTAAACAAGAGACAATTATTTGAAAGAAATATAGCACACACACACACACACGTATTTTCTAGTTCCTATAAGATTAACTGTAAACTGTCCATTAACATTTTATTTATTTTCTTTTTTAACCTGTATTTAGTAAGTGCTAAATTTGGACCCAGTGGGTAGGATTGTCAGGTGTGTGTGTGTGTGTATGTGTGTGTGTGTGTGTGTGTGTACGTGTGTGAGTGTGTGTGTAGTTCAGGTAAACCCTAAAATATATGTAATTTAACCCCAGAATATACAGTTTGCAATATAAAATCATTATGTCTAAGGACAGTCCCCATAAAACATGGAAACCCAATGTTTGTGTTTCTGTGTGTGTGTGTGTGTGTGTGTGTGTGTGTGTGTGTGTGTGTGTGTGTGTGTGTGTGTGTGTACGTGTGTGAGTGTGTTGGTGTGCGTGCGTGTGTGTGTGTGTGTGTGTATGTGTGTGTGTGTGTGTGTGTGTGTGTGTGTGTGTGTGTGTGTGTGTGTGTGTGTGTGTGTGTGTGTGTACGTGTGTGAGTGTGTGTGTGTGTGTAGTTCAGGTAAACCCTAAGATATATGCCATTTAACCCCAGAATATACAGTTTGCAGTATAAAATCATTATGTCTAAGGACAGTCCCCATAAAACATGGAAACCCAATGTTTGTGTTTCTGTGTGTGTGTGTGTGTGTGTGTGTGTGTGTGTGTGTGTGTGTGTGTGTGTGTGTGTGTGTGTGTGTGTACGTGTGTGAGTGAGTGTGTGTGTGTGTGTGTGTGTGTGTGTGTGTACGTGTGTGAGTGTGTGTGTGTGTGTGTGTGTACGTGTGTGAGTGTGTGTGTGTGTGTGTGTACGTGTGTGAGTGTGTGTGTGTGTAGTTCAGGTAAACCCTAAGATATATGCCATTTAACCCCAGAATATACAGTTTGCAGTATAAAATCATTATGTCTAAGGACAGTCCCCATAAAACATGGAAACCCAATGTGTGTGTGTGTGTGTACGTGTGTGAGTGTGTGTGTACGTGTGTGAGTCTGTGTGTGTGTAGTTCAGGTAAACCCTAAGATGTATGCCATTTAACCCCAGAATATACAGTTTGCAGTATAAAATCATTATGTCTAAGGACAGTCCCCATAAAACATGGAAACCCAATGTTTGTGTTTCTGTGTGTGTGTGTGTGTGTGTGTGTGTGTGTGTGTGTGTGTGTGTGTGTGTGTGTGTGTGTGTGTGTGTGTGGGTGTGTGTGTGTGTGTGTGTGTAGTTCAGGTAAACCCTAAGATATATGTCATTTAACCCCAGAATATACAGTTTGCAGTATAAAATCATTATGTCTAAGGACAGTCCCCATAAAACATGGAAACCCAATGTGTGTGTGTGTGTGTGTGTGTGTGTGTGTGTGTTCTGACCTTCTGGCCTGTATTGAGCGATGATGGTTACAGTCTGTCCAGCATTCTTCAAGGCAGCTGCTGCTTGTTCATGTGTAGCTACCCGGAGATCCACTCCATTCACCTGAGAAACACATCATATCATTATATTACACATCTCACAGCCTTAACACAATACTGCTAAACCACTCCTCAACAAGACAACAGCAGAAGTGATACACTGTTATCAATACTGCTGCATTAATTGTTGAAATATTAACAATAACTTTTCTTTATTGCTGTGAATATTAGGCTCTTACCAAATTTTATTTCGATATATATATGCATTTTCAGATCCCTGTATGCTGGCATGAACTAATCCAAACATCTTTATAATAATAATAATAATATTATTATGACAATCAGCATATTTTGCAATATTAAAAAAATGCACAATATGGGAGTCTAAAATGACTTTCATAAATACACACTACTGTTGGAAAGTTTGGGTCGGTAAGATTTTAAATGTTTTTGTAAGAATACTCTTCTGCTCCGCATGGCTGCATTTCTTTTGATAAAAAAAATACCGTAAAAATGGTAATATTGAGAAACATTATTAATGATACATTATTAATTTAAAGTGTTGCCACTTTGAATATATTTGAACAGTTCTGTCTTTTAAATGGCATATTAATGTAATGATGATAAGCATACTCAGCATTATAATAAATATGTACAATATTGATGTATAAGATTTTCCTCTTTTTTGCAAAGAGCATTTGTTACACTTTGCACTTCATCTTTGATTGTCAGGTGTATATTAATGATACATGGGCAAAGATGAATGCACTCTCCATTAAAAGATACAGAATGTACATATAGTTAATCATTAAACATATTGATCTGCCATCATGGCTAGCATTAGCTGCAGTTTTCAGGCACATCATGGCTAGCATTAGCTGCAGTTGTCAGGCACATCATGGCTAGCATTAGCTGCAGTTGTCAGGCACATCATGGCTAGCATTAGCTGCAGTTGTCAGGCACATCATGGCTAGCATTAGCTGCAGTTGTCAGGCACATCATGTCTAGCATTAGCTGCAGTTTTCAGGCACATCATGTCTAGCATTAGCTGCAGTTGTCAGGCAAATCATGTCTAGCATTAGCTGCAGTTGTCAGGCAAATCATGTCTAGCATTAGCTGCAGTTGTCAGGCACATCATGGCTAGCATTAGCTGCAGTTGTCAGGCACATCATGTCTAGCATTAGCTGCAGTTGTCAGGCACATCATGTCTAGCATTAGCGGCAGTTGTCAGGCACATCATGGCTAGCATTAGCTGCAGTTGTCAGGCACATCATGGCTAGCATTAGCTGCAGTTGTCAGGCACATCATGGCTAGCATTAGCAGCAGTTGTCAGGCACATCATGGCTAGCATTAGCTGCAGTTGTCAGGCACATCATGGCTAGCATTAGCTGCAGTTGTCAGGCACATCATGGCTAGCATTAGCTGCAGTTGTCAGGCACATCATGGCTAGCATTAGCTGCAGTTGTCAGGCACATCATGGCTAGCATTAGCTGCAGTTGTCAGGCACATGATGGCTAGCATTACCTGCAGTTGTCAGGCACATCATGGCTAGCATTAGCTGCAGTTTTCAGGCACATCATGGCTAGCATTAGCTGCAGTTTTCAGGCACATCATGGCTAGCATTAGCTGCAGTTTTCAGGCACATTATGGCTAGCATTAGCTGCAGTTTTCAGGCACATCATGGCTAGCATTAGCTGCAGTTGTCAGGCACATCATGGCTAGCATTAGCTGCAGTTGTCAGGCACATCATGGCTAGCATTAGCTGCAGTTGTCAGGCACATCATGGCTAGCATTAGCTGCAGTTGTCAGGCACATCATGGCTAGCATTAGCTGCAGTTGTCAGGCACATGATGGCTAGCATTACCTGCAGTTGTCAGGCACATCATGGCTAGCATTAGCTGCAGTTTTCAGGCACATCATGGCTAGCATTAGCTGCAGTTTTCAGGCACATCATGGCTAGCATTAGCTGCAGTTTTCAGGCACATCATGGCTAGCATTAGCTGCAGTTTTCAGGCACATCATGGCTAGCATTAGCTGCAGTTGTCAGGCACATTATGGCATTTTCTGTACTGTAATTCTAGATTCAAAACATGTGATTTGACTGCAGCTGCTGTTGTATTCCCCAAAATGCAAAAGCACGGTGTGAAAATCCTTTCATATTGAGATTATGTTGTTGATACATGAGTATGTGTGTGTTTGCATGTTCTCACACTCAAGATTTGATCTCCCTTGCGCAGTTCTCCGCTCAGGTCCGCAGGGCCTCCTGCCAGGATGAAAGAGATGAATATTCCCTCACCATCCTCTCCTCCAACGATATTAAACCCCAAACCCGTGGATCCTCTATGGATCACAACACGCCTCGGGTCCCTGAGACACACAACAGAAGGGAAAGATATTACAAAGGAATTCCAAGATAAGGGTAATAATCTTTGCCGGTAAAACACACATTACTTCACATATGATGTTTCCTGTGCTGTCCGCCAGATATGGCAAGTGAATCAACTTATTGATGTATTCAAGCAAAGAAGCTAACCTTTATTTATAGAAATAATTATTTTTAAACTATTGTTGATTTAGATACACACTGGCTTAGTCAAGTCTAGTGCTTTTACAATGCACTGTTTCAAAGCAGCTTTAATGAAAGTCACACAGTTATGTCTGTAGTTTCTTAAAGGGCCCCTATTATGCTTTTTCAGATATTATCTTTCATGTAGTGTGTAACAGAGCTGTTTGTGAATTTAAAAGATCTGTAAAGTTTCAAAGATCAAAGTTTAGATAAATTGAGTTATTGTCTCCTAAAAGAAATAATAGATTCTGAACTGCCTGAAACGAGTCATCAGTCATTCCTACATAGGTTTATAACACATTTGCATTGTACATTTCACCTCCAAAATGAAATAAGGAACCTTAATAATAATTATTAGGAATAAAAGAGCCTAATAATGTCTTATATGTTACACTGAGCCATTTTAGGGCTGGGTTATATGACAATATATGATGATGATATAAATGATTAACCAGTTGAGATTAAGCTCTATTTAATTGATCATTTTCAAATTATGCAGATACATCTGTGCAACTTTGACATCTGGGTAAGACTGGCTAAAAATATTCACTACTGAGAGCAACGGAGAAAACGTGGTGCTGGAGAAAAGGCAGGTGTGAGTTTAAAAGCTGTTGAATTTAATTTGCAGACATTTTGTGTGTTTTTTTTTTAGAAATATAAAAACTAAAAATATATATATATGTATGTTTTGGTATACGGACAAAATTTCAGATCGGATTACTAGATAATGAAATGTGCTGCATCATTAAAAAAATGTATTCCTTTTGTGGTATAAGATTTTGGTCATATCGCCCAGCTGTAATGATCTTCATCTGAGAGCTGAAGGAAAGTTATTCCATGATACTTTAATCCTTTAGTCTGGCATTGAGCAAGCCTGAGGCGAGAGTGGCAGTGAATCAAATTAGATACAATTCTATTTCAGTTCTAATTATGAGGAGAAGCAATGTGAAATTGTGCAGAATGGATTTAATGAAGGTATAATGCGTCAGACAGAGCTGATACTACACTCTTATTGTTAGTTTAAAGCATTATCAAATTGATAAAAACATTGGTTCATTATAAATTTTCTGAGTGACGGGAGCACATTATTTAGGAATGTTACAGAAACCCATACATCATTTATTTAGGCTTTGTCCATTTTCTATGTAAAAGTCAGCCCTACCTACTGTACATATACACACACACATATATATATATATATATATATATATATATATATATATATATATATATATATATTAGGGCTGTGAAAAGATTAATCGCGATTAATCACATCCAAAATAAAAGTTTGTGTTTACATAATATATGTGTGTGCACTGTGTATAATTATTTTGTGTATATATATATATATAAATACACACACGCATGAATATATTTAAGAAATATTTGCATGTATATACTGTATATATTTATTTATAATATATATAAATATAAATATTTTATATATAAATAAAAAAAGTTTCTTAAATGTATACATGCATGTGTGTGTATTTATATATATATATATATATACACACAAAATAATTATACACAGTGCACACACATATATTATGTAAACACAAACTTTTATTTTGGATGCGATTAATCGCGATTAATCTTTTCACAGCCCTAATATATATATATAATATATATATATATACTATAATATATATATATATATACACACACACACATATATATATATATATGTGTGTGTGTGTGTGGATCTCATTTGAAGGATTTAGTTTTGATTATAAAGGGCCTTGTGCTTCAGAATTAATATGTTAAGTGAATAATACAATGAACCCTTTGGGATCAAACCCATCCATGAATGTGACTCAATGGTCACCAGTTTAACAATGTAGCATCCAGCTCAGCTTAACCTTTACATTTTTAAACTTTTGGGTATTTATCTGGTCTTCACTTGAAGAAGTTTTGTTAATAAATTCAAATCACTAAATCTATAAAGGCCAAAAGACAGTTCAATATCGGCTGCTGTTTGCATCATAGCTGTAAATGGAGTCGATTTTTAATCTCTACTGCCAATTATTTTATTTTTTTATAAACCCACCCAAGGTGATGAATAAAAACTCCATTCTAAATCCTTCCAATTTATTGTAATGCGCAAGAACTGCTGACTCATTAGCTTGCAGTTTCCCAGACAGCATTACCTGGGTAAGTCGTCATCTCCCATTAAGCCATGCAGCACAGGAGAAAAGCGGCTCGGTGAGGTGGGAGTGAGGGCTTGTGGGTAATCCGAGGCCAGGAAGTTTGGATGTCCAAGGTCCGAGTCCATATGCGGAGAGTACGCTGAAGGGTGAACACACACAAAAATCACCATGATGCCACCATGAGTGAATCTTGAAAAGATATTTAAGAGTTTTGCATGAAAATAAATCAGGTATCCTCAAGCACAACTGTTTATTTTGCTGTGTTAAATAGTCCGCATTTCTGTGCGCTGTGTACTCACTGCTTGTGAGGTCTGGTGGGTTGTAGTTGTTGGTAAGGTACAGGTTATTTGGCTTTGCCACTCTGAGGTAGACGACCTCTGCTGTGTTCTTCAGCGCACCCACCGCATCCTCATGCATCACGTCCTCCAAACACACATTATTCACCTGCAGTTGACATTAGATTCAGAGACTGATGTTATGGAGCAAGTGTCCCTTGTGGAAAAAAGTGCTCTTAAATGTTTCAAAGTGAACTACAGATTGACTGCTTTTCTCCTGTGCTGCATTCCAATAAGCACAACCTGCCTGTAGTTCCACTTGTGACCAGCAGGTGGCGGCATTGAAGAGCCAGTGACTATGTGATGCAGCTTAAAGGGATAGTTCACCCAAAAATGAACATTCTGTCAGTAATTACTCACCCTCATGTTGTTCAACCCCGTAAGACCTTCGTTCATCTTCGGAACACGAATTAAGATATTTTTGATTAAATCTGAGAGCTGGATCACTCCTCCATAGGCTTCTAAGGGATTGAAACTCGTTCCACGAAAAGTTATTAAAGACATCGTTAAAATAGTCCAAGTGAGTGGCTCAATCTTAAGTTTATCAAGCGACGGGAATACTTTTTGTGCGCAAAAAAAAACAAAAATAACGACTTTATTTCAACTATTCATTTCCTTCTCTGTGGGCCTATTTTAACGATGATTTAATCAAAAATATCTTAATTTGTGTTCTGAAGATGAACGAACGTCTTACTTGGAACAACATGAGGGTGAGTAAATACTGACAGAATTTAGATTTTTGGGTGAACCATCCCTTTAAATTAATTACTCCAGTCTATCTTAACACATGTGTATTAGTCCTCATCAATGATGCATATGTGTCGTCTTACCGCCAGTATCTTATCACCAATCTGTAGTCGTCCGTCCTTATGAGCCGCCCCTCCCTCGATGATCTTTGTGACATAAATGCTGTTGTCACCGGGGATGTGCTGGTTACCGACACCACCCGCTATACTAAAGCCTAGCCCTGAGAGAGAAATGCAAGGTGCAAGAAAACTTTCAATTCATTTGTTAAAAAGATGCACTTGGACCCTTTTTTGACAGTTGCAGAACAACTTAATAATGGGTGATAATATTCCAAACTCCGAAATATTCTTTGTATTGCTAGCGTTTCTTGTGTTATTGCCTCCTTAAGATAAATCGCACTGCTGTATTCCTCATTTTCAAGTTGCTTTGGATAAAAGTGTCTGCTAAATGAATAAATGTACATGATAAATAGACCCATAAATAGAGTATCTGGTTTTGAAAACTTTTGCTTTTTTGTGATGCTGATTTTGGGATGCACCCCAGCACAGCGTCAAACCAAAAAAACAGTGACTCAAATACGTTTTATTGTCCATACCTTTTGGCCCTTTGATGAGCTTGAGTTCGGTGACTTTCTCAGCGATGGGTTTCCTGCGTAATACATAGAGTCTGACGATAGCGCCCGCCTCTTTGAGGGCTTCCACTGCCTGACTGTGGGTCACCTCCCGAACATCAACGTCATTCACAAACAGAATACTGTCATTTACTCTGAGAGAGAGAGAGAGAGAGAGAGAGAGAGAGAGAGAGAGAGAGAGAGAGAGAGGCAAGGAAAAATTAAATCATATTTTGGGAGAAAACTCTAGCTCAATCACAACAGCAGCAAAGTATGTAACAGCCTGCCACAAACTACGAGAGTCAGCCAGTGGACAAAACTGAAGTCAGAATTATCTTTATCTTGTCTGAATTTTGGTACAAACGTACAAAAGTGTGTGTTTTAAATGTTATAATTTCATGCATTTTTTAAAATTAATTAATTATTATTCGTTTTTACTGATTGATTTTTGTGATTATTTGTTCATTGCATATGTAATGGCCAATGCTTTGGCAATACTGTACAAGTCATGCCAATAAAGCTCATTTGAATTGAATTGAGAGAGAGAGAGAGAGAGAGAGAGAGAGAGAGAGAGAGAGAGAGAGAGAGAGAGAGAGAGAGAGAGAGAGAGAGAGAGAGAGAGAGAGAGGTAAGGAAAAAGAAGTTAAGGCAGTTTTCCCATCAGAATTCAGAACGAACACGTGTCAGAAGCTGCTGGAGCTCAGCTATAAATTAACCTTTGAACTGACAGCAGTCAAAAAAAGTCACAAAACTTCATTCATTTTCTCCATAGGGACATTTATATTTAAAGATGTCTTATAAACCTTTAAAGACAGCCCTAGTTTTGCGCTCCGAGGTTGTTAATCAATGGGATATGCTTCTATTGAAGCTGTCAGCTGCATTATTTCTTTCTTTTTTTTTTAAAAAATCATGTTTGACGGCCCTCTTTATTGTGAAAAACTACATTACCCATGATGCTGTAGAGAAAATTCCACCAATCAGAGAATCACTGCGAGCAACAACAAAAATCTGTGCCCAAAAAAACTTGCAAAAAGCTGCCATGATTATATATTTATTTTTTTTGCAACAAACTAAAAATATATACTTTTTATAGATATAATCAACAATATCAAATGTATAATTTTATATTTCTCCATTATTTTTAATTTATGTCATTCGCAGTGCTCCATTGGATTGTAGTTATTTCTATTATCAAAGCCGTTAAGTATACAGTATTGTACCTTTGTCTATTTGTCTGATTTTTTTAATATATATTTTTTTTGCTTCAAATTCTTGTTTTCTAATGTTGTGATTCACCTCATAGTTGGTTTGTTTGGTTCATGGCTTATAACGCTTTTAACAAAGACATTTTTAAAACTCCCAGTGGAAAAAATGCTTCTGGAACAACAGCTAAAAAAACGGTGTGGGCACTAAATAATGCACTCAAATATTTCTACTTTAATAAAATTACAAAATTTTCTTTCCGTTTAGACATGATCTGGCAACACTGGCATACAGAACAACCTCCAGCATCTTATGTGCAAATTATATTATGTTTAAATTTGAATGTCTAGAGAAATTTAATGCTTACAGAAGACACAGCCATCCGGCAAATACACACAGTGTTTACAGAGACTAACTAATGCCGCAATAGAAATGTATTTACAGAGAAAAAAATTGTCTGAAATTTGGCCATTTTGAGATTATCGACATCAGGCAATAACCATGTCCGTTGGCTGACTGTCAGAAGCGTTCACTCTCTCCTTGATTCAGATCCAGAATCATATAACAGACTTCTCATAGTATAAACAAGTCCTGTTTTCAACTAGTTTCAGAATATTTTGTCTTTCTGCCAAAAACGGAAAAACTTTTTCAGAGGCTGAAACTCTTGCAGTTTAAATGTTTAATGGAATAAGTCCATTTTGATATTTCTTTTATTTTGAAAGTTTGCATTATCTTAGGCCGCATTTACACCGCAGGGTAGAGTTGCACCAGCCGTTTGAAAGTTCTCTCTTGAATTGGAACGTAAAGTACACACTAGAGGCTTAGTAACTACTAGCTAGTTGGTAACTAACTCGGTACTATATTCCGTTGCAACATTTGTTCGTAAGGCAGAACCTAGCTAGTAGGTCGTAAGCTCTCCATAAAGAAATGCGTAGTCGCATAATATGACTTTTAGCCTCGATGAACCAATAGCAGCCTTCAAATACGTGAGCAGAAGTTGTGTTGAATTGCCGTGAATTTCAGTTTATCCTTCATTCTAACAACTTTTGCCTCACATTACTAACGGTAAAAATAAGTTTCCATTAAATATGATACTTGATCATGAATAACATAAGTGCTTTCATATGTAAATAACATTCAGAAACTGTATTTGAAATGAAATTAATGAGGATCAATAAATAAATATTTAAAAAAAAAAAAAAGATATTACGTTTATTGATTATGTCTGATATTTGACATGCACAACATGGACCGATGCACACAGCGGCGCTGTTTAGGACGGGTTGGTGTTAAAGAGCCGCTAACGAAGTTATCTTTTCACATAATGTTCTCTCTTAAAATGTAAGCGAGTGTAAATGCCAGCATTATCATATATGTCTAAAGAATGTAGTCCTTCAGGTAAAAGAAGAGCTTATTGATGCAGTTCAGTCTGTCTGATATTTTAGTCCAACCGTTACTCCTGATCGAAGGCTGCCGTAAATATTTAGTTGGAACGTAGAGTTACGTTTAAACGAAGTTTAATGGTGCAACGTAAAAATATTTAGAAGTTCGTAAGTTGTAACTTAGTGCCCATTTACGTCAAAACTAGGTTAAGTTGTAACTTACGCACAGCTGGTGCAACCGGCCCCAGGTCTTGATGCCCAGTTCCGATTTGTAGAATATATCCATTTTTTGGACGACCAGTTTACATCTTTTAAAAGTGACCCATATCCTATATCTGCATTTACACTATAAACTTGGCGAAACAACCCAAGGTAGACGAACTGATCTGGAAAAGCTTCGACAGAAAAGGAAGTAAAAACGGAGCGATTTGGAATGGACACAGAAGAAATGATGATACATGATATCATCTTTAAAAGTCAGCAAAACATTGGGTTAAGCATTCGTCCTCCATTGAGCCATTGAAAAGAGTCATGTGATCACGGTTGGTGTCTATTATTCACTGCACAAAACAATTTACAAACCAATGGAAAATGTTATCTTGAAAGTGCAATCTATTAAATGCAATGTACAAATCCTTAATATCAATATCATTAATCATATAAAGCCAATTGCATCATATTTATTTTAAAAAAAAACTGATCAACACGATAAAAACTTTGCTGAAAAACCTTTTGTACACAATCTGGTACGTGCCTTCTGTCGTTTGATATTTCATACTTTTTTTAGATTGACTTTTTTAGCAGGCAAAAGCCTATTAGTATAATTTATAGACACTTACTGGACTGAGGAAACTTAATTATCATAAATAATTTTTTTCAAAAATCATGTAAAAAATGAGTTTCAAGAATGATACATCAGAAGTTTATTTGTTAATCTCTCAATCACCAAATTGCATATTTTTGCTCAGTTTGGGCTTCTGAATAATATAGAGCTGTTTTTTCCTTCGAGTATGAGCTTCATATTCTCACTATATGAGCCAAAAAAAAACCCCTCATGAATCAAATGTGAGATTTAAAACAAACAACATGCAACTTTAAAATAATATATTTTGTATAAAGGTTCAATAAACTGGAATCATGTTTATGGCGTTACCCGTGACTAAAGTACAGTAGACTGCTATTTTTTCAAGCAGAGCATTTTGTTCACAGAGCTCAACGCCATCTGACAAAAGACATTTCACTGAAACTGACAACTCAACAAAACACACAGATATTCCTTAGCTTTCAGAAGTGCAAATGCTGCACTAGCTGTGCTGTCATCCAGAAACATAAAGAGAGAGAGGGGGAAATGAGTGCCTGTCAATAGCCCTTTCTGGAAATATCTGCCCATAAATATATTCATAATTAAGCACACTCATTAATACTGACCACCAAGTAAGATAGTAGAAAAACAGATTTTTTCCTGTGAGTTTTGTCAGATCTCTCCTTAATCTACATGGACAACAACATGTCCACTCCTGAGCTCTGAAACACAGAAATGAGCCGCAGGTCTGTCTGAGAAGGTCACGGCATCTGTAAGAAACAATGCTGAATGCAAATGCGACTACAATTTAGCTTAGATAGGTTCATTATGCAAATAGGCCTTTAGAAGAAAATGGTTTTTGTAGATTACAAAAGCTGAATGTATAATCAAATGCTGTGGTATTTTGACCCAAATTCATCTGAATCTAGAATCTAGTGCAATTAAACCGACACTGACAAACCAGGTTGCATGACATGCCCTCGTCCTCAAAAACCATGAATGAAACTACACTAGTGACCAAAAGCACCGCATATTATAAACCACATATTTTTTGCATCACCTCTTGCTACTCAACCATATTCCCAGCATGTGTATTACCTTTAATCTGTTAATGCACTCTATAAATATCCTGTTACATTTGCGGTAGAAGTATGGATGGCATATTGATTCTTCTTGTATATTTCACAACTTAAAATCATGCATTTAATTTACAGAATTAATGTAACAAAGTGAGCTTTATACCTTAAAGGGACATTGTGTAGGAATTTCTCCCATCTAGTGTCGAAATTGTATTTTGCATTCAAACAAATTGTGCTCTCGCTTTTTCAAATGCATTTTGCATCTACGGTAGCTGTTATGTACCAAAAAGCTATGACGGGATGTCTTCTAATAGCACTTCGTCGAGTTTTCCTTCGGGTGAACAGGTTCGTTATTTCAAACAAACTGCAACTTGACACAATGAACAAACGAATGTTACAGCATGAATAATAATAAACTTGCCGGGGCAGTGACAAGCGCCTCTCACTGCTCTGCTCCTCCGTTTCTGCTGCTTTCAGTCACGTGACACTGACTCTGAAGTAGTTTTTCTATAGTTTACTCTATAGTTTTTCAAGATGGCGGAACGACATGGAAGCCTCCGTGGACCTACCCGTCACATGCATATAAAGATAATAAATTCTTCGTTTATGAGGATCAGTCAGATAATTGGCAGAGGTGTTTGTACACCATTGAGGACATATTTATGAATAAAAATATTGATTTTAGATAATATAATACCTAAAAAACGACACATTGTCCCTTTAAAATGTGCTGATAACCAATATAATACTACTACAGGCGGTACAGTAGAAAGTCACATGATGAATCAGAGTTCACCATAAGTGGCCTATCCATAAAATATGACCTAGTTGAAGATCGCTGGTGAACATGACCATCTCTGTCACTTTAAAACATCGGATCATGCCCAATGACATGCGGATCCAATTGCACTGATGCACATCTGATACACTCACAACTGTTTAAGGCATAACCGACATAGTTTACATGAATACTCTCCAAAACGGACATTTAGACATAATGTTGTGTGTATTTGTCTATTCAGACACAAAGAGAGCTCAGTACTCGTGCGCTGTGTAGGTGTCTATGTGCATGGCTGCACGCTTCGGGTCGGGTGTGTGCGCACAGAAAACCGTACCGAATAGAGCTCTTTTTTGCATCGTCACTCTTAAGGTCCTTGCACACTGAGTCCGAAATTTTTCTATGCGTTTTTCCGTATTCGTGATTCGGTGGCTCTGAATTGTTAAAACACCATTCAAACTGCTTGCTACGGATGCGAAAAACGCAGAAAATCAAACCCGATTCGATTTTTTTAATGACGGATGAAAGTTTCGGATGCAGTGTGCAAGCGTGATTGACATAACGTGAGGTCGTATTTATTTTTTAACGCGCGAGAAATTCGGATGCGAATTTCGGACTCAGTGTACAATGGCCTTTATTCAGATCTATATGCCTGCTCTAGTCATTCTCCCAGACGTTTACATTTTTTTACGTTTTATGAGACCGCTGGGTAAATCAGCACATTACAGTATACAAATGTGCGCATCTACCACAAACGTAGGACATCAGTTCTGACTGGATCGCCTCCCAAATCGTCACTATCCAACATTTTCGTCTAGTTTTTATTCGTTGACGAAAATGTCAATATATTTTCGTCATAGTTTTTGTCATTCAAAACTAGGTGTTTATTTAGTTATCGTCTTGTTTTCGTCTGTG
Source organism: Siphateles boraxobius (assembly GCF_051911475.1). Lineage (NCBI taxonomy): Eukaryota > Metazoa > Chordata > Actinopteri > Cypriniformes > Leuciscidae > Siphateles > Siphateles boraxobius. The sequence continues at coordinate 10,846,040 of NW_027509182.1, forward strand.
AAAAAATGTCATTGACGAAATTTCGGAGCGATTTGGAATGGACACAGACAAAATGATGATACATGAGATCATCTTTAAAAGTCAGCAAAACATTGGGTTAAGCATTCGTCCTCCATTGAGCCATCGGAAAGAGTCAGGTGATCACGGTTGGTGTCTATTATTCACTGCACAAAACAATTTACAAACCAATTGAAAATGTTATCTTGAAAGTGCAATCTAACACTGATCTAACACAAAATTAACACTGCCATATACACACCGACAGAACACCATCAGGACACAATAATGCAATGAACTTTAACTAAATAACAGAATATGGAACACAAAATAATGATTGAAAGACAATCATCATGCAGGGACTTCTGTTAATGTCCTTTTACTGTTTAACACCATTAATTATATGGTAATTCATTGTTTTTACTATAAAAAAAGTATTTTAGAGCAAAAATTATGTATAATGTGAGTTTTAAAGTTAAAGCAACGCATTTTCACCATTTTCATATGATAAAGTAACTTACAGTTAATCATTGAACATGTTTTTACAATAGCATTTTTAAGCATTTAATTTTTCTGTAATTTTCTTTTTTTAAATCTCAAAATATATTAGTTTCCGTTTTCTGTGAAACACAAAAGGAAAAATGAAGCAGAATGCTTATGTAACTATATTTTGTTGTAAATTTAAAAGTAATACGTTATTTTAATAGTTACTTGAAAAAAATAATCTGATTACTTGTTACTTGTACTGTTACCCCAACCCTGTTAGTCAATATATATCATTCATGTAATTATTTGATTATAATTTAAATAACATTTAAATAATTCATTTGCCTGTACTATGCAAATAATTGAATGCTTCAAGAGAATGAAGATACACAAAGTATCTTTACAAACCTTTAACTGAAAAATAGAGAGTATTCTCATTCAACTGTAAAATTACACTGTGGGGAAAAATGTTTTTGTTTTTCCAAACTCCAGTCGGTTTGCTCTCAGCACATCAGTGATGAACCCGACGGTCGGCCAAGAACAGGAGAGGACAGCATTAAACAGCTGACAGGACATCAGGTTTGACAGTGTGTGTCTGACTCAAACTGTGTGGTTAATAGTTCTCTCATCATTAAAGGGATAGTTCACCCAGACATGAAAACTCTGTCAGTAATTACTCTCCCTCATGTTGTTCAACCCCGTAAGACCTTGAACACGATTTAAGATATTTTTTATTAAATCTGAGAGCAGGATCACTCCTCCATAGGCTTCTAAGGGATTGAAACTTGCCAGACCGGAAAAGTTATTAAAGACATCGTTAAAATAGTCTAAGTGACTGCAGTGGCTCAATCTTAAGTTTATCAAGCGACGAGAATACTTTTTGTGCGCAAAAACAAACAAAAATAACGACTTTATTTCAACTATTCATTTCCTGGTGACCCACATGACCAGCGTCGGCCAATAGTGAGCCTACGTGTG
>NW_027509182.1:10852500-10907500 GCF_051911475.1 Siphateles boraxobius
TCATATATGACCAAACTCAATATGTGCCTACCATAAATGGTGTAAACCAGGGCGATTAATGACATCTACACGATATTCCATAAGGCAGCTATCAGAGCTGACCTCATAAAACAGAAAAATAAGCCTATTAGAAGAGAAAATGTTGAGAAATGGTTTGATAAAGAATGCAAGACCATCAGAAAGGACCTTAGAAATATAGCAAATGAAAAACACCGCCAACCAAACAACCCGGCCTTACCCATTAGATACAATGACATTTTAAATGAATACAAATGTACAATTAGGAACAAAAAACAAAATTATACCCACATGAAACTTGAATATATTGAAAACGCCATTAATCAAGATCAATTCTGGAATATGTGGAACAAGTTCAACACAAAACTACAACAACCATTACCCATTCAAAATGGTGATATCTGGAAAACACATTTTGAAAACCTTTACAAAGACATACCAATTAAACAAATTAGACAAGAACAAAATTTTATAAAAGAAAAACTCCAAACATTAGAACAAACAATTAAAGACAACCAAAACCCTCTTGATTCTCCAATTACTTGGGAAGAATTGATCACACAGACAAAATCTCTCCAGCCGAGGAAAGCTTGTGGTCCAGACAGCATTAAAAACGAGTTGCTAAAATGCAGCACCCCAGAGATGCAGGCTGCAGTGTTAAAGCTGTTCAATATTGTTCTAAAGGTTATATCCAGCATTTCACTCCTAAATTAGTAGTGATATTGATAGTATCACTACTAATTTACTGTTCATCTGTTATAATGGCGAACATATCGGATGTGTGTCTAACGTTACCTCTGAGTGCAGGTGAGGACACATTCGAGCTGATTTCGGTACGATTGGAGCTGGAATAGGTGGAGAAACAGATCCGTGGTCTGCTGGAGAAACAAGCCGAGCTGCGGGATCGGCGATCAGCGCTTGAAACGTCACGCGCCGATGCTCATAAGTCAGTGGTTAGTAACTTTTTGACTCCGACTTCGTCTAATCCGTGCGTTTCTCTGCCCAGGAGGACGCGATCATCTCTGGCATCATTCACTCCGGCACCGACACAACACCATGGACCCTGGGTGATCCCACAGCGAAAGACACGAGCCAGGACCAGAGCAAGAACCTCTCCGCCCCTCCCGGTCTTCGAGATCTCCACCCGGAACCGCTTCTCCCCCCTTCGCGAGTCGGAACGCGACGACGCCGTGATCATCGGCAGTTCCATGGTCCGTCATGTCCGCGCTACCTCAGGTAAGGTTACAGTGCGGACTCACTGCTTTCCTGGTGCTCGTGTTCTTGATGTCGCCGCACAGGTTCCCGAGATCCTGAACGGTGACGAGCGCGTCGGAGCAGTAGTGCTGCCCACGGGAGTAAACGACATCAGGCTACGGCAGACGGAGGTTCTGAAGAAGGACTACAAGAGCCTGATTGAGACGGTACGCAGCACAGCGCCTGAGGCAACGATCATCGTGTCTGGACCGCTTCCCACGTACCGACAAGGACAGGAAAGGTTCAGTAGATTATTTGCACTAAATGAATGGTTAATGTCATGGTGTAATGAACAGAAACTGCTCTTTGTAAATAATTGGAATCTGTTCTGGGAGCGACCTAGGCTCTACCGTGCTGATGGCCTGCACCCCAGCAGAATCGGAGCGGCTGTTCTGTCGGACAACATCTCCAAGACGTTACACACCATATGACTAGAAAATCAAAGTCCAAATCACAGTCTTTGCTGTGCCAAATTAATTGAAATAAGTAGTGTAGAACATTATATAGAAACTGTGTCTATTCCTCGTTTAGTGAGGCCATATAATAAATCTACTGTAGGATCTAGGGAAAATCTTATTGTAATTAAACCTGAAAATCTAAATATCAGTGAACAAAAACAATTTCTAAAACTAGGTCTTCTAAACATTAGATCGCTCACACCTAAGGCGGTTATTGTAAATGAAATGGTCACAGATAATAGCTTCGATGTACTTTGCCTTACTGAAACCTGGCTTAAACCAAATGATTATTTCGGTCTAAATGAGTCCACTCCACCAGGATACTGTTATAAGCATGAGCCCCGTCTGATCGGTCGTGGCGGCGGTGTTGCAACAATCTATAGAGATATTCTTAATGTTATTCAGGAAACAGGTCACAGGTTTAATTCATTTGAAGTACTTGTACTAAATATTACGCTCTTAGATGTAAGAAAGAAATCCCTATTATCTCTAGCCTTGGCTACTGTATATAGACCTCCAGGGCCCTATGCTGATTTCCTAAAAGAGTTTGCAGAGTTTCTCTCAGATCTATTGGTCAATACCGATAAAGCAATAATTGTTGGAGATTTTAACATACACGTAGATAACAAAAATGATGCGTTAGGGACTGCGTTTACAGATTTATTAAACTCTTTTGGGGTCAAGCAAAACGTCAGTGGTCCCACTCATCGTCTAAATCATACACTAGACTTATTTATATCATATGGAACCAATCCAACTGATATAGATATTATACCGCAAAGTGACGATCTCACTGATCATCACATGGTAACTTGTATAATACGTACTGCTGAAATTTGTCATGTTGCGCCACGTTATCGACCAGGCAGAACAATCGTTCCAACCACTATAGATAGATTCTTAAATAGCTTACCTGATCTATCTCAGCTGCTCAGTGAACCCAAACAAACAGATGAACTAGAGGAAATGACTAGCAGTTTGAGCACCATTTTCTCTAGTACATTAGATATTGTTGCACCAATTAGATTAAAAAAGGTTAGAGAGAAAACTAAAGCACCTTGGTACAACAGTGCTACGCATGTTATCAAGAGAGAAACTCGTAACTTAGAGTGTAAATGGAAACAAACTAATTTAGAGGTCTTTAGATTCTCGTGGAAAGACAGTATGTCACGTTATAAAAAGGCTCTAAAAGCAGCCAGGGCTGAGCATCTCCACAAACTAATAGAAAATAACCAAAATAATCCAAGGTTTTTATTTAACACCGTGGCTAGACTAACAAATATACAGACATCACCAGAGCAAAATATTCCGTTACAGTATAGTAGTAATGATTTTATGAACTACTTTAATGAGAAAATAGAAAGCATCCGTAACACAATTGTAAATGTACACTCTTTTATGGTGTCTTATGATTCAGCCTCAATTATCGCCCCTCTGGAACAACTACACCGCTTTACAACTATAGGACAGGAAGAGCTAAATAAACTTATCATTGCATCGAAACCAACAACATGTTTATTAGATCCAATACCCACTTAACTACTGAAAGAAGTGTTACCTGTAGTGGAAGAGCCTCTTCTCAATATTATTAACTCGTCTTTATTTTTAGGTCATGTTCCAAGAATATTCAAGCTGGCAGTAATAAAACCTCTCATTAAGAAACCGCAATTAGACCCAAATAACTTAGCAAATTACAGACCCATTTCAAAACTTCCATTTATGTCTAAAATACTAGAAAAAATTGTGTCCGCTCAATTGTGCTCTTTCTTGCAAGAAAATGAGATATATAAAAAATTCCAGTCAGGATTCAGACCGCATCATAGCACAGAAACTGCGCTAGTTAAAATTACAAATGATTTACTTTTAGCTTCTGACCAAGGCTGTATCTCAATACTAGTTCTACTCGATCTAAGCGCTGCGTTCGACACTATCGATCATAAAATACTCCTGGATCGACTACAAAACTACACTGGTGTTCAGGGACAGGCATTAAGCTGGTTTAGATCGTACTTATCAGACCGTTATCATTTTGTCTGTTTAAATGGGGAAAAATCAAAGATAACGTCAGTAGACTATGGAGTGCCGCAAGGATCGGTGTTAGGCCCTCTGCTATTCTCAATATATATGCTCCCACTTGGTAATATTATAAGAAAACATGCAATTAATTTCCACTGTTATGCTGATGACACTCAATTATATATTTCATCACGGCCAGATGAAAACACTAACTTATCAAATTTGACAGAGTGTCTCAAAGATATAAAATGCTGGATGACGCGTAATTTCCTGCTACTAAATTCAGATAAAACGGAGGTATTACTTATTGGTCCAAAAAACTACCCACAAACTCACTTACAATACAACTTTAATATAGAAGGATGTCCAGTTACTTTATCCACTACAGTAAAAGACCTGGGTGTTATCCTAGACTGCAACTTGTCTTTCGAAAATCATATTTCATATGTTACAAGAACAGCCTTTTTCCACCTTAGAAACATTACAAAGCTACGTAACATGCTATCTGTTTCTGATGCAGAAAAGTTAGTTCATGCATTCATGACCTCGAGACTAGATTATTGTAATGCTATATTAGCTGGCTGTCCTGCATCCTCAATAAACAAGCTACAGTTAGTGCAAAATGCAGCTGCTAGAGTTCTTACTAGGTCAAGAAAATATGATCATATAACACCAATTTTATCATCTCTACACTGGTTACCTATCAAGTTCCGTATCAATTACAAAGTACTATTACTGACCTATAAAGCCCTAAATGGTTTAGCTCCTGTGTATTTAATGGACCTTCTATCGCCCTACAATCCATCACGTTCTTTAAGATCACTAAATTCGAGGCTTCTGGTCATTCCTAGGATATCTAAGTCCACTAAAGGAGGAAGGGCGTTCTCACATTTAGCTCCAAAACTCTGGAATAGCCTTCCTGATATTGTTCGAAGCTCTGACTCGCTGTCCCAGTTTAAAACTAGATTAAAGACGCATCTCTTTAGCCAAGCATTTACATAATGCTTACCTTTTATACCACTGCTGAATCAGATCAAATGCATTTAATATTATAAAACTTGAAGAGTCTGTAGGTTATTTGTATAAGTTGCATAGTATTTACAGTCATTACGTTCCTGTGTATATTGCGTGAATGACTGGTGGTTGGGTAGATATTGTGTTTTGCGGTAGTTGGTATGCCATACGGAACCGTTGCCACTGAACCTGCATTAACGACGACAGTGGGGCTCGACAGCCTTAGTCAAACGGGTCAGCGCGTATGGTTGGGTTGCGGAGAGATTGTGAGATTGTGGTTGGGTCTCAGCAGCAGGAGGGATGTAGAGGTCAGTAAGCAGGGCTGAGTTGAGTGGGGGACGGAGGGGGGTGACTCTGGGACGCAAGAATCACTGTCTTCATGTTTTTTATCATTTACGCCCGTGTTATGGAAATCATTATGAACAGCAGCTACGCTAATTATTTTCCCTTTTTGCTTTTCTGCTGTTATCTCGGGACGCGAGTCCCGAGAAAAACGGCGTTCGTCAGCTCCAGTTTGTATCCAGCCTTTCACAGAGACTTCAGATACGCCAATCACAAAGCCTGTGAAGAGACGACTCAACACCGGCGATATGGACCCTCTATGGTGGACGGCACTGATCCTCAACAACTCGTCTCAACACCGGCGTGATTACTTGGACTTCCAAAAGATGGAAATGGATAAATATTCTAAATGTTCCGATCCAATCTGACTTGTAATGCTGCCCGAATCATAAATCATGCACTGTTCCTTCGTTGGCCAGAGGAGAACTGGCCCTCCGACTGAGTCTGGTTTCTCCCAAGGTTTTTTTCTCCATTCTGTCACCTGATGGAGTTTTGGTTCCTTGCCACTGTTGCCTTGGCTTTTGGCTTGCTTAGTTGGGGACATTTAATATTCAATAATATTACTGATCTGCCTTGCTTAAGGTGGACGTTGCCTCAATTTTCTTTTAGAAACAAACTGTTATATTATTTTCATGTTATCACTGTGAAGCTGCTTTGATACAATCTGTATTGTAAAAAGCGCTATATAAATAAAGGTGACTTGACTTGACTTAAAGTCAGGATGTTTTCCTGACATCTGGTGTAAAGGGCTCATTTCCCCCATTCATAAGAGTGGGGACAAATCAGACCCTAATAACTACCGTGGCATCTCTGTCAGCAGCTGTCTAGGCAAATTATTCTGTAGCATTCTAAATAAAAGAATGCTAGATTTCATTGAGGAACACTCCATCTTAAGTAAAAGTCAGATTGGTTTCCTCCCAAAACACCGCACCACTGATCATATATATACCTTACACACATTAATTAATAAACATGTACACCAAACTAAAAATGGTAAAATATTCTCTTGTTTCATTGATTTCAGAAAAGCTTTTGATTCTATTTGGCATGAAGATCTCTTTTACAGACTTCTACAGTGTGGTTTAGGGGGCAAAATGTATGATCAAGTTTAATATATGTATTTAGAAAATATGTGTGCTGTTAAAATTGGCAACAAACAAACTGATTTCAAACAAACTGATGTCATTGAACACAGCATGAGCTATACCTACCTTGGTATAACCATATCAGCATCAGGGAGTTTCAACATGGCAGTGAATGCACTAAAAGAAAAAGCTCGAAGAGCTATAAATGCAATTAAAAGAAAATTCTATAACTTCCAAATTCCAATTAAAATCTGGCTTAAAATATTTGACAGTGTCATCCAGCCCATTGCGCTGTACGGTAGTGAAATATGGGGTCCACTCAGTCATCAGAGCTATACCCGTTGGGACAAACACCCAACAGAATCTCTTCATGCAGAATTTTGCAGATACATTCTACACGTACACAGAAACAAACCAACAAATGCATGCAGAGCAGAATTAGGCAGATACCCACTGATAATTAACATCCAAAAGAGAACACTCAACTTTTTTAACCCCCTGAAATCCAGCCCCCAAGACACACTTCACTCCAAGGCCCTCCGAACCCAGGAGCTGAGCCCAGAAAAGAGTCACCTATGTCAACTGGTACTCAGACAAACTGCCCCACGTCAGAGACATTCTGAGCAGCCTCAGAACAACACTGCCTTCCAAACACCAATCAGAGTCAAGCAAATCATAGCACAATGCAAAGAAACCTATCCGGAACATTGGAAAGAAGAAACTAAAAGCCAAAGTAGACTAGAATGTTATCTGACCCTAAAAAGAGATTATAAATTAGCAGAATATCTCTCTACTGTCAGAGATAGAAAGCAGAGACAGATCCTAACCAGGTACAGGCTCAGTGATCAAAAAATCATGGCAACCAAAAGAAAACAGAACGTGTGATCACTGTTTGACAGGTGAGGTTGAGACAGAGATGCACTTTCTCCTACAATGTGAAGCGTTCAAAGACACAAGGAACCTTTACTTTAACAAATTTAACTATATAATCCCAAATTTCAAAGACCTGAATAAAATTAATCAATTATCTTTCTCAAATATGTACAAACATGCCACAACCTGAGGGGCAGTGAGTGACCGACACACACACACACACAAATATATCCAAACATTGTGTTAAATGTTTATATATAATATATATATTTTATTTGTATATTTTGTATATGCTTTGGCAACATTGTTTCAAAAACTTTCATTCCAATAAAGCCCCTTTGAATTGAATTGAATTGAATTGAGAGAGAGAGAGAGAGAGAGAGAGAGAGAGAGAGAGAGAGAGAGAGAGAGAGAGAGAGAGAGATAGAGAGAGAGTGTGTTTAGCTATGTTTGGGAATATACTATGGTATTACTTGAACTACTTTTGCAGGATGTAGTAAAGACTGTGCACAGTCAGCACATTACACAAGAGATACCTTAATGAGCTGCTGTACTACAGTTCAAACGTTTGGGGTCGGTAAGATTTAAAGATTTTTGAAAGAAGTCTCTGCTGCTCACCAAGGCTAGCCTGGGAAAACCATGACGAACAAGAGCTCATTCAAGCCCATTTCCAATTTTTCCAAATCGAGGCACCAATCACAAACATTGAGGCGGGCTTTACACGATGACAATAGCGCAGTGACGTTGAAGCGTCATCTCCTTCATTGCTCTGATTGATTTTAGGTCTATCCAATTACGCCCAGAGGCACTTGAGTGACGTCCGTTGGTGACGCCTCTTTGGAAATGGGCTGTGAATGAACCTTACCCAGAATTTTTTTTGAAATTTCTCTTTGGAAATGGGCTGTGAATGAACCTTACCCAGACACACACAGTTACAACTGAGAATGGTCTGGTGTCATCACGCTACACCAAGGCTGCATTTATTTGATAAAAAATACAGCAAAAACTGTACTACTCTAAAATATATTCACATAGAAAACAGTTATTTTAAAGGTGCTCCAAGCGATGTCGGGTGACGTCACTTCTTGCGCACGTGCATCGATATTGACTACCAGCTATATACAGCGTGCGATCCTCGAAAATCCAGTGTATTCTAATAATAACTTAGCTCTCCTTACTAGCTAGGCTCCTTGCATGCTGGCTAATAACTTTTTTAAAGCTGGGTCTCCAACATTGACAGCGCTGTGTTGGACAGATTTGTGCAGCGGTGTTCCATGAGGGAGAGAGAGAGAGAGAGGGGCGAGCGAGAGGTAGTGCTGCGCGAATGCGCTACGGCGCTCTGCAATCAAATACGATTTTAAATAGGCTTAGAAAAAAAAAATAAAAAAAAAAAAAAATGAACAATTGAAAATCAATGTGTGGCGGTCAGTGTTGATATTGTGGCAGGCCGCCACAAATAAATGAACGTATGGGAAACCCTGAAGTGCAATTTATTTCTGTAATGAAAGCAGAATTTTCAGCATCATTACTCCAGTCTTCAGTGTCACATGATCCTTCAGAAATCATTCTAATATGATGATTTGCTGCTCAAGAAACATTTCTGATTATTATCAATGTTAAAAATTTGAATTTCTTTCAAATAAAAGAAAAAAATCGTACTGACCCAAAACTTCCACATTTTTATCTCCTAGAAAAAGTAGACAAGCAACATAATTTGACAACAATGTAACATACTCATGGTCGCATTAACAATAGGGCTAGGCAGGCTAAAGCCCCGGGCCCGAGCAAGGAGGGGTTGACTACTACTAGCCATCTGATTGCCAAAGCCTTACCACGCCCCCCACAAATTAGCCCTTTTATTTAGTGGCGCTTTGCTGTATATTCCATGTATTATCATGGAATCATTATCATTAATGTTATAGTGACCGTTCGCAAAGACCCGCCTTTTTTAGTTACTACGTGACAAGCCAGGCGGCTCTCACGAGTCACGCACATCATGTTCTCACTCACGCAGTGAAAAATACATTGCGGGGCAAAGACTGACGTTACACTGAGTGACTACGCGCCAACGTACAAGAGAGAGCTCAGAGCAGCTTACTGTTGATATGAAACAAAGTCTCAACCCTCAAATATTGTCATTTAAGTAATTTAAACAATACCGTTTTTCAAATTCAAGTCCACCGAAGTTAATCTACTGACAGCTTTGTTGTCGGACAAAATTGAGCATTCGGCGTTATGATTGGTCAGGTCGCCTGTCAATCAAACCCCCTTGGGCAGCAGGGCATGGTGAATTGAAACATCACGTTTTAATTTGATATACCAGTCAAACACATTTAATGTATATTTAACTTGTGAACGACCGACCTGCTGCTGCACGTAGGCCTATCAGATGATGGCTGCCTGCGCCTTATTAGAATATACGCATCAACCAATCAATCGCCTCCACTCTTCACTTCATTCAAGACTATTCTTAAAATTGTCACGCAATATCTTCGTCTTCGATAGCATAGCTAAAAATGTAATCTTAAAAAAAACATGTTTGAGTGGGGCTCAAAAAAGGATTTTTTTAAAAAGCTGAACAGCAGAGGAAACATGAGCTGCTCAGTAAAATCCCCAAGTTATCTGGTTAACTTGATGGATGTATGATATTGCTTTTTTGGTTTGATCAAACTCTATATTCGCCTAAAGGGCTGGCGATAATATATCTGGTAGAAATATGTCAATTTTGCTGCGCCATCATGATGTAAGTTTATAATTTAAACGCGTTTTTAAGCATTGTGTTTTATTATTTTAAATAAATTATTTTAAACTGCTCAGGCACAGTAAGAAGCAGTGGGAGAGAATTCATTTTGTAAATGCTAGTTTTGAGACCATGGTGAACTTGAGACGGTTTTTGCCCAGCGCACTTGAGTTCCGACCCTGAGGTCTTAAAGTGACAGAAGCTGCTAATAAAGCTGCTGTCGCCATTTGTGTCAATAATGTTAATCAAACATCAGAAGGAATTACTGCCCTTGACTGAATCACTTTTGTAAAATAAATAAGAAAGAATGTTGAATTTATAGTGAAAACTATGTATTTGATTACTTTATACGATATATGTGGGGTTTCTCTCTGTAGTTGGTGACCTAAAGTGGTGGGGGGGGGGGGGGCCTGCAGTAACTCATAGCCCTGGGGCCCAGTGAGCTCTTAATGCGGCCCTGAACATACTGTTTGAAATGTACACACACGCACACACTTACATACACGCGCACACACACTGCAGTACTCCAGTATTCCACTCCAAACAGCCAAGATTTGTCCGATACTGAACACAGTTTTACGGGTCTTTCCACTGAAACAATGTAACAGTAAACAGCACATACATCACCTGATATGCTGTACTACAAAGTTCACTAACCTCTCACACTTACAACTCTCACACTACAAGCAATTTACAGCTGTAACATCTGCTAGCACCTCTCTTGCTTGCCAATAAATATGATCACACACACACACAAGCAGTTATGCCTTCCAGCTCTTTTCAAGACTACTGGCTTTTATTACAGAGCGCAGCAGCCGCCCACATGATCACATTAACACACACTCAACTACACACGCTGACAGAAACTCATTCAAGTGTTCAGTGCCCCACGCCACGGGTCCGATTGCCAGTGGATCTCAGAGAGATGAACGTTTCCATGCAGCCACAGGGAGGAGTGTGTGAGTGTGTGTCTGTGTGCTGCGGGCGAGACTGTTCTGATCCTGAACAAATAACATGGAAACAAAGCAAACGTTTTTTATGGATGTCCAATCCAATACACATATACTGTACATCCTTTGTATATTAGGCTACTTCTAAAGACGAGTGTGCGAACTGCACATTACCCTTGTGAAAAAGAAGTGTGCTTAATTGCATTTAAATGTACGCCTCTTGTATGTATCTTTTTTGAACTGTTCTTGCAGATAAAATAATAAGGAAATAAAAGGTCACTGTCACAATTGTTTATGTTTGCATTGTGCCTTATTTCCTGCGTTTACTTCTGTTAAATTCCCGTTCCCTATGTTCACATTGACTGTTAGTTGCTATGGTTACTGATTGATTTGGTTCACCTGTTTCTCATCTAGTTTTCTTAGCTTGTAGCCTGCATATATACTATGCTTCAGTTTCTCATGGTCATGTTCTCGTTCACGTTTATGTGTGGTTAGCTTTTCTTCTGTTATTTTGTGTTTTAATTTTGTAAATAAAGACTATGTAGTTTCTGAAATTGTCCCTTCATCTTCATCATCATCATGCTTGTTTAAAACCACAGTTTATGACGGTCACTTAAGTGTACTTGAAGACAGTACACATTCATTGTGTTTTAATATTTTGTTGTGCTTTAAAGAAGTATTTATTTTGATGCGTTGACTGACATACTAAAGCACAAGTATTTAATTATCAATCCCATGAAGCATTGAGAACAGCATAACGGAATTTAAAACAATGGAGAAATATATAACTACTCATTTACAAATGTTGATTATATGTATAAAAACAATATATAATATGCACAAAAATTTCTGTATTTTGAAAGCGTAGGGAGACCAACGTGATTATGTCATTCGCAGTGCATCATGGGAGTGGACGGGGTTTAAGAGCTCTTATGGAAATTGTTGTTTTATTCCTGTCTATCTGATTGGTATAGTTTTCTGTACAGTATCATGGGTAATGTAGTTTTTCACCAGAAATTCCACTGTTAAACACTATGAAACTCACCGAGTGGTCTGGGGTGTTCACTGATATGCTCACGCAAAAATCGCTGCAAAAGATGCTTTCCAACAGGTTTTATCGTAGTTTTTGGAAGAATGTTCCGGTTGTGAGGCGTTTGGAAAAATAGGTCCACAGTTTTACAACGAATGGTAAAACACCTGATGGAAAGCATCTTTTGCAGCGATTTTTGCGTGAGCATATCAGTGAACACCACAGACCACTCGGTGAGTTTCACGTCTTTGTAAACCAAAGTTTAATTCGTTTATATGAATGATTGTTCCAGTGCACCTATGAAACCATTGTGTTGGTGGGGGGGGGGGGGGGGGGGGGCTAATTGTATTTAATATCAATTTAAACTATAATACATTTGATCTAATTGGAATTAACATGCAATTAAGTGTCCGAAAACATTACATTCAGTTCACACTTAATTATGTTCTTAATTATGTTCTAAGTATATTATTCCCCTAATAAGTGGGCTCTATTAAGTATAAAAGTACTGTATACTATGCTAAAGTGCACTTCTTATTCATAAAGGCAGGTATTTTATAACTGCTTGAAACTAATGGATGAGCCAGACTGTTTTAGGCAATAAACACTACGTTGAAAATAAAAATATATTCTGAATATTCTGAAATGAGAAGCTGGATTGAATTGTGGCGCACGTGTGTGTGTGTGTGTGTGTGTGTGTGTGTGTGTGTGTGTGTGTGTGTGTGTGTGTGTGTGTGTGTGTGTGTGTGTGTGGTAAGAACGCAGCATTGTTCTCTCTCTCTCTGCACCTTATTCCCCTTCATCTTCCTCTCAGCTCTCTCTTGTTCTTTCGGGGTTTTCTGGTGATGTGTTGTGCTTTATTAGCATGAGAAGATGCTCTGTAGCTAAAGCATGAAATCTGCCTCCTTCTCTCAAACCATTACTCCACTCCTTCTCCTTTCATTTCTCTTTTCCTGTCTGTTACAAATTGACAACAATGCAACAATGAAATATTATTGGTATTTTTCAAAAGACTTGCGATGAAGCTGCGGAAAGGCTGCGTGTTACCGTGATTTTACCATGTCCGGGGTGTTATTGGGCATGATGGGAAGCAGATTAAAATCATTTATTATTAATGAGTGGAATGAACAATTCTGCCAGCAGCGAATATTAGGATGTTTCAAACAGAATAGGGGATATGTGTGCGTTTATAGTCAATTTACAAATGCTTTGCAAATGGCTAATCCAATCCAATTTGACTATCGCTTTAATAATAATATTGTAGTTAATTTATGTTCATTTATAAATGTTTCTGTAACACTTAATTTTACTGTGTCCTTGTGACAAATGTTAGATGTACTAACTGTAGTAATAACAGTAAATTAAGCATAATTACATGCAACTAACTCTAATCCTAACCCCATGTTCTTAATTATTATTACTCAGTATGTAAATGTATAATTAAAATAAAATGTAACCACATTTCTTCTATCTGATCTTATTACGGGAGACAACTACAAGTAAATAATTTGTGTATAATGTATATCCCACAATGCAATTTACTCACAATAACCTTTCATTTTCCTGTGATGCACAAACAGGATTTGATATCATTCACGATTTTAAACGTCCCCTTCTATGGAGGTAGTTTTGTTTCTTTATTATTCAATCAAAAAATATATTTTCAATTAAAAAAACCTTCACTTCAATAAAAGAAAAACTTTTCAATCCAAGAAATAAAGTATTTGAATCCAAAAATATATTTGGGACTCAAAAAAATACATTTGAACACTGCTTTTCTTTGATTGAAAATGTTTTCTTTGATAGAAGTCCGTTTTGTTTTGTTTAAAGCAACCTTTTTAATTGAAGTAACATTGTTTTTTGATTGGACCATATAATAGGTAGGACATTTGTGTCTTTATCATTCAATCAAAAAAGAAGTTGCTTCAAACAAACAAACAACAGAATCAATAAAAAAGTCACTTCAATGAAAAGATAAAAATTTTCAAATATAGAAAATCGTTTTTGAATGCAAATAAAATATTTGAGACTCCAAAAATTGCATTTGAACACTTTTTTTTTTTTATTGAAAATGTTCTCTTTGATTGAAGTAATCTTTTTTGTGTTTGGGCCATACATGGGTAGGACATTTGTGTCTTAATCATTCAATTCCAAGAAAGTTGTTTCAATCAAAAAAAAAAAATTTCAATCAAAGAAAAAACTGTTCAAATGCAAAAAAAAAATTACCCCGTGAATAAAAAAAAATTGAAGAGAATGTGTTTTTTCGTTGTTTTTGTTTTTTTATTTGAAGTGAAAAAAATTTAGAAGTTCAAATTGTTTTGATTGAAAAAGTGAAAAAAGTGTTGAAGTTCAGATTTTTTCGTTTGAATCACTTTTTTTTTTGAAGTGCAAAAAGTTTTGAAGTTAAATTTTTTTTGATTGAATCATTTTGACACAAACGTTGCGCAGTGGGCGGGTGCTTCTCTATTGGTCAGACATGTTTGATTGACAAGTGTCTACACCAACGACATCTTTCTGACAAATAAGTCATGTTCGCCACTCGCCAGCAAGCTTTTTGCCAGCAAGTGGAGGGAGCAGCCGTGAAGTTCGTTATCCTGAAGCTACAGATCTATCTCTGTGAGCCTTGCAGCGGCCGAGTACAGGGGTAGTGAACTGATGATCAAATGAGTGTTCCAATTATTTGTAATTTTGGTTTATAGTCAATCTTGCACCTAGCACCCTAAAACCAAGTGATGTACGCAGTTGTGGTCATGATTATTTTCAGGAATTGAATAATCTGTTCCATATTTTGTATTTGCTGTCTATTGTTGAAAATGACAATAAATACACAATCATACATCAAGTTAAACAATCTGTTATTTTTTTCTTTATCTATGTGTGTGCATTAATTCTATCTATCTATCAATCTATCTATCCATCCATAAATACGTATCCATAAACTGATATCAGTTTGTCTAATGAGTGCACACTGCACACACTAGCTCAAAAAGAGTAGACTTGTCTACTATTTTTATGTCCTGCGACTTGTTTGAGCTTCCACGGTTGCCGTAGTTCCGCTGTAGTGAGAGCGCAGCGGTTGCGAGTTAGCAACATGCACGCGCAATATTTGCTAGTGATAGTCAGTTCGAGGCTTCGTGAAGCAATGAAACAGTTGAAACAAATGGTCTATATTGTTTCGAGGCTTCGAATCAATCCGACACCCGTCTCAACGGTGACACCTAGTGGTCACTTGCAGGTGTTGATCTGAAACAACCTTGACGAGCCATGAAAATTTGTTGTTTTTTTATTATTGTACTTTTCTAATATGTTAATCTTGTAACCTATAGGCTCCTCCCTGTGCATAATGTTATTTTGGTCCTGCAAAATGAATATTAATAAAATAAATCAAGCCACAATGTCTCACTTTTTTACATATTTTTATTCAAAAATATACATTTTTCTGCTGTGGAAGGACTTCGCCTACTTCTTTTTTTACAGATAATTTCTCCAGCCTTTGAAAAAATCCTCTCACAAGGGACACTTGTTGCTGGCATGCAAAGATATTTTTTAGCTAGGACATACAAATGAGGAAAGATTACTGCTCTCTCTTTCCAGTAAGTTAGTGGATCATGAGTTCTGGGCAAATACGCATCGTTGATGTATTTTTTCAATTCCACTGTGGCATCAGCTGTAGCATTGTGTATCATCTGGGTTTGATGGATACGAGTAAAAAAAAGTTCCCATAAAATGCCCTGTGTTACTACTGGTGTTGATGTTGATGGTGATGGTGATAATGTTGATGGTGATGGATACATCTATGCATACCTTGCTTAGATGGCCCAGCAGTGTCAGTAGCAGGCCTAGGTACAGGGGGGAATGCCATCCTCTGCACCCTGCAAAATGGCAGGATGAGTGCTCCTCAAATGGCGCATCATGGATGATGTATTGTTGCAGTAGGCGAGCTGCCGATCACAATACACATCTCACTTTATTTGGGGTTTCTAAATGGAAATGCTCCCACACCACAGATGTACGGCATCTCTTCTGGGGAGCCTCCATTTTATCTATCTATCCAAATCTATCTAGATACTAAAACTAAAACATCTACTAAACTGACAGCGCTGTGGGCATTTGTCTGTTCTTTGAGCACTAATGACGTTACTTAGTAGAACATAAGACAGCACTAGCACATAGCAAGCTGCTGTGGTGGGGGGGGGGGGGGGGGGGGGTTTGGGGGGGGGTTACTTTGCTATCCTGCCTGAATATATTTAGATATCTAACCTAACACCATCAAAAAATTCCTCAACGTGAAGTTCCACTCCCTCCACTTGCTTGCAAAAAGCTTGCTGGCGAGTGGCGAACATGACTTCTTTGTCAGAAAGATGTCGTTGGTGTAGACACTTGTCAATCAAACATTTCTGACCAATAGAGAAGCACCCGCCCAATGCGGAACGTTTGTGTCAAAATGATTCAATCAAAAAAATTTGAGCTTCAAAACTTTTTGCACTTCAAAAAAAAAAAGCGATTCAAACGAAAAAAATCTGAACTTCAACACTTTTTTCACTTTTTCAATCAAAACAATTTGAACTTCTAAATTGTTTTCACTTAAAAAAAATGATTCAATCAAAACAATTTGAACTTCTACATTTTTTTCACTTCAAATAAAAAAAACAAAAACAACGAAAAAACACATTCTCTTCAATACTTTTTTTATTCAAGGAGTAATTTTCTTTTGCATTTGAACAGTTTTTTCTTTGATTGAATTTTTTTTTTTTTGATTGAAACAACTTTCTTGGAATTGAATGATTAAGACACAAATGTCCTACCCATGTATGGCCCAAACACAAAAAAGATTACTTCAATAAAAGAGAACATTTTCAAAAAAAAAAAAAAAAAGTGTTCAAATGCAATTTTTGGAGTCTCAAATATTTTATTTGCATTCAAAAACTTTTTTCTATATTTGAAAATGTTTATCTTTTCATTGAAGTGACTTTTTTATTGATTCTGTTGTTTGTTTGTTTGAAGCAACTTCTTTTTTGATTGAATGATAAAGACACAAATGTCCTACCTATTATATGGTCCAATCAAAAAACAATGTTACTTCTAGGGATGGCCCGATACCGATACTGGCATCGGGGATCGGGTCGATACTGTCCTCATATACTCGTACTCGTACTCATAAAAATTCGCCGATACCACGCCCCGATACCACATACATTTTGCGAAACGAAACTGGCCGCCGCGAGTGCTTTGTCGAGGTGAACTGAGGCATAGGGACGTGCACTCCCAACGCAAAAGAGTGCGGCGCGGCACTAGATCTGATGGCCGAGTGCGAGCGCGGGCGCGGGCGGTAATGCACTCACTCTGTGTGTGCGGGTTCCGGGAGAATAAAACGATCCGCGGGACTCCCGCAAACTAGACATAACTATGAATACAACATATTAAAACTAATAGATTTTCATTCATCTGTTGCAGAAAAGCAAGAAGAACAACTAAAACAAAATAGAAACGATTTACAGGCCAGAGTTTCTATTCATAACATGTTTGCAGCGTTGAGCGATGTAGCCAATCACAGACATGTGTGTTGATTTCTTGAACGCAATGGCTAATCAGAAGCATTTAAGATAGACTCCCCTCACCGCTCAAAACTTTTTTGTTCAGTGCTGAATTCTGTATGCTGGCAAATCCTCTAATTATAACAAACAAAGTGTGGATATTATGAAAGATTCATTGTGCAGTCAGCTTCATTGATAATAACAGATGTGTGAGATCGCGATGAACTGTCAGCTTTTTAGGAATTAGACTATTAAGGGAGCGCACTTTGGGCGCATTCAGTCATGTCAGACCATGCACGCAGTAACTGCTTGCTTTTATGTTAAATTAACAGTGGTTTGTGTGTTAATACATTTATTATTTTACTCATTATTATTTATTTTTAGACTTGTTAAAACAAGCAGAGAAGAAAATAAAAACAGTCTTCTAACCTGTGTTCTAAAATAGTCTTCTGTCTTCTTTTCTGGGAGCCTATAGTTACTTTTGCGGTAGAAATATCGGTATCGGTACTCGATATCGGCAAGTACACAAATGTAAATGCTCGTACTCGTATCGGTTTGAAAAAAAATGGTATCGGGCCATCCCTAGTTACTTCAATTAAAAAGGTTGCTTTAAACAAAACAAAACGGACTTCTATCAAAGAAAACATTTTCAATCAAAGAAAAGCAGTGTTCAAATGTATTTTTTTGAGTCTCAAATATATTTTTGGATTCAAATACTTTATTTCTTGGATTGAAAAGTTTTTTTTTATTGAAGTGAAGGTTTTTTTTAATTGAAAATATATTTTTTGATTGAATAATAAAGAAACAAAACTACCTCCTTACCCTTCCTTTTTCATTTAACAAAACTGGCAAAATAACTGGATCACATGACAACAATGTAGAAAACTGTGTTTGTAATGTTATCTGTTACACGCCATGTGCACTACTGTTCAAAAGTTTGGGTTCAGTATGTTTTTTTTATTCAGCATGGAATAAAAGTACTGAAAAAACAAACAATCAAAAATGATTTTACACATTTTATAAAGCAGCACAACCGTTTTCTACATTGATAATAATCAGCAGTGGTGGAAAAAGTACTGAAAAAACATACTCAAGTAAAAGTACCATTACATTCCAAAAAATGTAGTGTGAGTAGAGTAAAAAGTACTTGTCCAAAAAACTACTTGAGTAAGAGTAAAAAAGTAGCTTATTTAAAAGTACTCATGAGTAGTGAGTAGTGAGTAATGAGCTGCGGATTCTACACCTTATAATAAACACTGTGCACTACAATTTATAAATTAAAAAAAATTGCACATACTGTAATTCACATTATATTTTCTTCTTTGTCTGAAGGATTGAAGAATATATATCATCCATCTTTTTAAAATGCATCAAATCAGTACACTCATCACCATTTAAATCATATTATTTGGGGGGAAAAGGCATTTAAAATTAGGCGAAAAGAAACTGGGCCTGAGCATGCTATTGTTGCACATAAAATATCAATATTCATAACTGTTCAAAGAATTCAAAAACCTTTAGAAACTCATATGATAGTTCAGCATCACACACCATGAGATGGGTTAAATAGAGAGATTAAAAAATACCCAATTTCTCTCCAAAACGGTACCAATGTTAGTGTTTTGATAAATGAGAATCACTAATATTATCAGATTACCTCACCTAATGCACTGAAAAAGGCTAAGATAGTGAGCTAACACTAATTACACACTTTAATTCCATGTTATTAAATATGTTAGAATTTAAACGTAAATGCACATTGTTCTAGAAGGGTGTCATCATCCCTTACATTTTACACGGCTACATTTACTCACATTGTAATGCTGATAATGTAATTTGTAAGGAAAATTGTGCATTAAATAGGGAAGTTATATCCAGGAAAATTTTACAAAAGAAACAAACAAACAAACAAACACACACACGCATGTCTCTTTGTAGTCTCGGCGAAGCTGTTTTATCAGCAGCATCCACACACAAAAAAACAAAAGTTCAACATGAAAAATGTTTTTGCGCAAGTGCACTTGCCAAATGAAGACGGATTGTATAATGGATCAATCAAAAAACGTTGTTTATTAACGAGCTGTAACGTTAGTCACAGACTGACAGAATAAATGCAGTTCAAGTTAACGCCATGGTTCATAGAGTGCACTGATTCTGAATCTGGCGGCATGGCGAGCGTGAGACGCGGCAGTGCACAGATCGTGACGCGCGTCTCTCTATAATGTGATTGTGAAGTAAATGGGAGCGGGAATTCACAGCATTATGAACTCGTCACGCAATACCCCCAACCTCAGACCAAATGTTAGGCCATTTAGACAGGCCAGCCTATATAAATATCATATTAAGCAGAAATGTGAAATGTACCTTAGCATATTAGAGGAAGACGCTGATATCTGGATTGAATTGATGCGTGAAGAATGCACTTCCACAGCAGTCACGAGTAACAGCAGGAATAGGCGGTTACATTTTTCTATGCTTAATTTGATTTGATAACAGTCACGAGACCGATTACTCAATCCAAACACGTTGATGGATAAAAATAAGATGAAATTAGGCTAAAACAAGCATATGTAACGAGTAACGACCACAAACAGAAGGAAAATAGCGGAGAAAAAGTACCGATACATCACTTAAAATGTACTCAAGTAAAAGTAAAATTACACAATTTTTAAACTACTCAAAAAAGTACAATTTCTGAAAAAAACTACTTAATTACAGTAATGTGAGTATTTGTAATTCGTTACTTCACACCCCTGATAATCAGAAATGTTTCTTGAGCAGCAAATCAGAATGATTTCTGAAGGATCATGTGACACTGAAGACTGGAGATTAATGATGCTGATCACAGGAATAAATTACATTTTAAAATATATTCGCATAGAAAACAGTTTTCTAAATGTTGATAATATTTCACAATATGACTGTCTTAACTATATCCTTTGATCAAATCATTTGAGCAAAAGAGAGTTCTTTCAAAAGCATTAAAAAGTTTAGTAGTAGAAGTGTAATGTTCTTGAGGTCAGTGAGCAGCAGACAGATGTGCTGTTCTTCTCCTCCCACAAACAGAAGCTGCTTTCATCAACACCACAAAATCAGACTCGTCCTCTCATTATACCAAACATCTGCTCATTTATCCACACTCTATCTTCACTATCTTCTTTCCATCTCTCTTCCCTTATTAAGACAGCTTGTAAAGCCTGCAATTTATCCATGTCACAGAAAAAGTAAAAAGACAAAGGAATATTTCTAGAAATAAGTGAACCTACTGAGACATACTTGATTCATTTGTTGCCATACTTGATTCATTTGTTGCCATAGTAGAGGAAGAATTTTGCAAACTCGTTAATTCATCTAAATCGACAACATGTATGTTAGACCCTATACCGACTAAACTACTGAAAGAGATGCTTCCAGAAGTCATAGATCCTCTTCTTAACATCATTAATTCATCTTTGTCTCTAGGATACGTACCAAAAACCTTTAAGCTGGCTATGATTAATCCGCTTGTTAAAAAAACGCAACTTGATCCTACAGAATTAGTCAATTACAGGCCGATCTCAAATCTACCTTTTCTGTCAAAGATACTAGAAAAGGCAGTATCCTCACAACTGTGTTCCTTTCTTGAAAGAAATGGTATCTGCGAGGATTTCCAGTCAGGATTTAGACCGCACCATAGCACTGAGACTGCTCTCATTAAAGTCACAAATGATTTGCTCTTATCATCCGATCGTGGTTGTATCTCTCTATTAGTGTTACTTGATCTTAGTGCTGCATTTGACACCATTGACCACAACATTCTCTTAAATAGACTAGAAAACTATGTTGGCATTTGTGGAATTGCATTAGCATGGTTTAAATCATATTTATCTGACCGCTATCAGTTTGTAGCAGTAAATGAAGAGATGTCTTATCGATCACAAGTTCAGTATGGCGTACCACAAGGCTCAGTACTAGGACCGTTGCTGTTCACTCTGTACATGCTACCTTTAGGAGATATCATTAGGAAACATGGAATTAGCTTTCACTGTTATGCTGATGATACTCAGCTCTATATTTCTTCCAAACCTAACGAAACTCACCAATTCACAAAATTATCGGAATGCATAGTTGATGTTAAAAATTGGATGACTAGTAATTTCCTACTACTAAATTCTGAAAAAATAGAGATTTCTAATTATTGGACAAAAAACTTCCACACGTAATAACCTAGAATACCGTCTAACACTTGATGGCTGCTCTGTTAAGTCTTCGTCGTCAGTTAGGAACCTGGGTGTGCTCTTTGATACCAATCTTTCATTTGAAAGTCATGTGTCAAGTGTCTGTAAAACCGCATTTTTCCATCTTAAAAATATATCTAAATTACGTCATATGCTCTCATTGACAAATGCGGAACAACTAGTTCATGCGTTCATGACATCAAGGCTAGATTATTGTAATGCTCTACTGGGTGGTTGCCCTGCACGCTTAATAAACAAACTACAGCTAGTTCAAAACGCAGCCGCTAGAGTTCTTACCAGAACCAGGAAGTACGACCATATTAGTGTTCTGTCAACACTGCATTGGCTCCCTATTAAACATCGTATATATTTTAAAATATTGCTGATTACTTACAAAGCACTAAATGGTTTAGCTCCCCAGTACTTGAGCGAGCTCTTAACGCATTATAGTCCTTCACGTCTATTGCGATCTCAAAACTCAAAACCAGTTGATAATACCTAGAATATATAAATCGACTGCTGGCGGTAGATCCTTTTCCTATTTAGCACCAAAACTTTGGAACAATCTTCCTAACATTGTCCAGGAAGCAGACACAGTCTGTCAGTTCAAAGCTAGACTAAAAACACATCTCTTTGACCTTGCATTCACATAACACTCTATAGACTTCTATAATTTAATATTAGGCTGCTTAGATTAGGTCAGCCGGAACTGGGAACACTGCCCTCATATCCTGATGTACTCGTTACATCATAAGAAGAATGGCATCTACGCTAATTTTAGTGTCTTTGTTTATCCCGAGGTTTTCCCGCAGCCTGCTGGATCCAGGCCGTTTCCAGATCTGACGAAGGACTTTCGCCTGGACCCGATGACAATGCAGTGCTGAAGTGCCAACTAGCCTCTCCCTATGGAGGATCCCTATGCCACTCTACAGATAAAGCGTTGTGGAATTTTTCGGTTCGCGTACCTACCCAAAGTAATAAGATAAAATAAAAATTCTGCATCAAAATTTATAGACAAGTAGTTTGTTTAGGCATGGATTGTAAGGAATTATAAACCTGCGCACATATATTCAAACGGACATATATGGCGTTATTTTTTAGTCAAAAGTTATGAGCGTGTAAGACATGCTCACGAGCACATTATGTTATTTCACACGCGCAAAAATGAACCTTCAGCTGGCATGATAAAAGTACTCGCGCACAAATTCAACAACCGAGAGGTGTACAGGTAGCTGCGAGCGAGCGCCTGGCATACTCTCATAGGTTAACTCTGCTTGTACAGTGGAATCCTGCTCGCTCGCAGCGGGCTTCTGCTCGCGGAGTGCTGTTTTGCTCGCGCAGTGGATTTCTGCTCGCTTAGCTGATTTCTGCTCCCTCGAGTCTACATGACTTTTGACAATTTGGGGGCGGAACCAAGGAGGGCACTGACCCTCTTATGATTGGTCACTTTAATCGTAATCACAACCACAGGGACATCTTTGTACTTTGATTGACAGCTCTCATTACAGGAAGTCAGAGTCAAAGTATCGGACGGAGTTTTTTATTTTTTATTGAAATATCAAGATTTACAGACAAAGATGGCTGCATAACTTCCTTTTCTTTAGAATAGGATACAAGGACAATATAGTCAGAGGGAGCAGCTCTTCATACAACAAGAATATAAATGTAGTCTTAGTACAAAAATAAGGATATTTGTAAGCAAAATAAACATTTTAATAAATAAACGGTAAGGAATTATAATATAACATGACATAAGGGGAGAATTCAGTCTTTGTTCATCCATTTATCTTAGTTGGGAAGTGTTTTAGGGTATCATATATTTTTTGTGCTTTAGGACCTTTCAAAGTTTTTAAGGATTTTATATACAGTTTAAATTCATTTAAAAAAAAAAACTAAAAAAAAAAAAACTCCGTCAGATCCTTTGACTCTGACTTCCTGTAATGAGAGCTGTCCATCAAGGTACAAAGATGTCCCTGTGGTTGCGATTACGATGAAAGTGACCAATCATAAGAGGGTCAGTGCCCTCCTTGGTTCCGCCCCCAAATTGTCAAAAGTCATGTAGACTCGAAGGAGCAGAAATCAGCTAAGCGAGCAGAAATCCACTGCGCGAGCAAAACAGCACTCCGCGAGCAGAAGCCCGCTGCGCGCGAGCAGGATTCCACTGTACAAGCAGAGTTAACCTATGAGAGTATGCCAGGCGCTCGCTCGCAGCTACCTGTACACCTCTCGGTTGTTGAATTTGTGCGCGAGTACTTTTATCATGCCAGCTGAAGGTTCATTTTTGCGCGTGTGAAATAACATAATGTGCTCGTGAGCATGTCTTACACGCTCATAACTTTTGACTAAAAAATAACGCCATAGACATAACTATAGAATCAATTCTTAATGCGCATGTGAACGCCATCAGCGTCTATCACAGGTTCACATTTAAAGTCTGTTTAGAGAGAACGGTGTCGTGTTAGCGGCCCCCAATTTAATAACAAATGATCATTTAAACGGAAGTGAATCAATCAAAACTAACTTTAGCTGGAAAAAACATTTTTCAAGAGCCACTATAAAACCAAACCAATCTCTGTTACCTTAAATTATATCTTTATCTCTGTAAAGCTGCTTTGAAGCAATCTACATTGTTAAAAGCGCTATATAAATGAGGATGACTTGAGACATGATGTAATGCATGACTATAAAAGTCAGCAATGACTGCTAAATTTAGAGCAAACAAAACCAAGATCCTATGTGTGTGTGTGTGTGTGTCCTTTTAAGCTGCCTTTAATGGGTAAAACAAACATGTTGTCTTCAATTCAGTGTCCATTGAGTGACGCTAAAAGGTTAATGCTCTATCACGTTTGAAACTCTGCCCTAAATCTAACCATTATGTAAAGAAAAGCAAACAACACATTTGCTTAAAGCTACAATATGTATTTTTTTTCGCCGCTAAGGGTCTCTAACCTCTTACAATAACAAAGGTGTAGGTTGATGACGCATAGGTGGAATTATGGAACTTGTCGTCATGCTGATGGATCTAATAATGTTTATGGATGAGTGAATGTATTGATGTTTTATATCGGATATAAAGGAATAAGGACATTTCATTCTACCGAACTAACTTACCAGCTAGTGCTTAATTATTACTCACACAGGTCAATTTATTAGACGAATTAAACTTGCGAGTAAACGCAGCGCTGTTTTACTTGCTCTACACTATCTCACTAAACTGCATTTGAGTGTGCTGAAAGTTATAATGTTATTCTGCGTGTTAGTTTGGCTGTATGAGACTATAAGCTAGATCAACATTAGAATAACATACTGATCATATTCTAACATTTCATCATGTTGAGCTTTATAACATTGATTAGTTTTTTGACATTTGCTCACCTGTCTAATAAAGTACATTATCCGTCAAGTGGAAGTTTGTCACGGATGTGGAGCTTTCGGCATCTCGAAAACGCCGCGCTAATATTGATCCTCGTTTTAGTTCTCCTTTTGTCCCAAAGTCTGCTTGCCATGGTCCATAATGTTTGAACGAAACAACAACAGTGTGAGCGTGCCGCTAGACGTAACGCAGTTGTCTACGTCTGTCGCCATGGTTACTGTGGCAGTACGAGCGGAAAACCAGGGACGAGCCATTATTTAAAAAGGGGAATTTCTCTTAAACATAAAATCTTTGGGAACTTTTGGGATATTATACACAACTGCAGGAAATATATCACACTGTGCAAGCGATTTTTGGATATTTTATTACATGATACAAAAATCATGCACTGGTCATAGTATACATAGTATATTTTCATGTGCAAGAAACCACATGAAAATAAGTGTTTATTAACCGATAATCTTCTAAGAGATGGCATTGAAGGCACTGAGTAAATCAAAGATCATAATTCGCACTGCCTGAAGTCAGACTTGACCATCTGTGTTAGACTGGGAAAACTGCAGCACGTCCAGCCTGTGATCTGGAGATGTGTAATCAATTTATTTAATTGATTTAAATCATTTAAGGCAAGACACTACAGGTGAATAGGGTAATTTTTTTTAACTAGCAGATATCACCATGAAACTTTGCCAGTTGATTACCTACATTAAGATGAGAAAAAAAAGTATTACAAGTTTTCTGTAATTTAATATTTAAATGTGAAAATGAGGCATTATCTAATTAAGTATGCACTAATTTGCATATATTTTAAAAACCGAAATCTGAGTATTGGATAAAGCCAGGTTCAAAATTATTTTTTCATTGTGTTCACATATTAGATGGGGAAAAAATTACAGAGGGATTTATGGATATCTATCCTGTAAATCAGAATATACTGTCAATAGCCTTAAAAAATGATTTTCGCCATATTTTTTGGACTAAAATGTTATATAAATCAGGCTAGGACTAATATACAAATCCCTCTGTAAATGTCTTCATAATATAACTAGGTACAATACTGGAAAGTTTGGTGTATATAGGTGCTACTGAACTGGAGATTTCAGACTTTTGAGTATGACAGAAAAGTCATTTTGAGAAAACGGGCATTAAAGATTTAGCATCAGCCAATGAGATTGCAAATTTAGAGTAAAATCCCCCCTTTTACTTTCATGATTGGTTGCTGATAAAAAGGAAATGACCATATTTGGATCCGGCAGTATTGTTCAGGAGAGAGAGAGAGCTTTCTAACGGTGTGTGTGATGACAGGGTGCAGATCCCGATCGCGGAGCAGAGGGATGATTTATAACGACAACTTTTGATGAATTTATAAGAAATCTACAGACGCAAACAGACAAAGTGTAGTAAAATAAAGACCTAAATGTGCATCTCAGACTTTTTTTCACCACAAGTCTGAAAGAAGACATGTTATTGAAGACAAATATCCCAAAATCTCAAAATTGACCAGTGAAATAAAACAATGTTTTTGCCTGCCGTGTCTCGCCTTAAGTGAGTTGACATCAAAAGCAAGCATGTCACACCCTAAACATATGTAAATTTAATGCACGAATAAGATATTACATGTCACTAGTATTAGCATAGTCATTGCTCATAGAGTAAATGTTGTGTGTATGTCGCCACACACAACCATAACCACGAGCTTTACTCTTCAGAACAATGGTAACCACAAAAGCTTCAACAGAAACTTTTAAAAGTCAAACATAACAGCATTAAGCGCTATCAAGTCTTCCCCTTTACTAAAAAAGACATAAAATAACACTTCATTTCAATATTTATTTTCCTTATCCAGTTATATGCAAAGCTTGCTGGGAACTAGAAATGCGCACTGCCCAATTTCCAAAGTTATCAAGACAATTTCATTAAAGGGATAGTTCACCCAAAATTGAAAATTCATTTACTAACCCTCATGTCCTCCCAAACCTGTAAGAGTTTCGTTCATCTTCAGAACAAAAATGAAGATCTTTTTGATGAAATCTGAGAGCTTTCCGTCCCTCCATTGACAGCTACACAACTACCACTTTCAAGCCCAAGAAAGGTAGTAAAGACATCATTAAAGTAATCCATGTGACTCCGGTGGTTTCACCTCAATTTTATAAAGTACTTTGTTTGCACAAAATTTAAGTTTTTAAGTTAACTTTAAGATAACTTGTTTTTTTTTGTTAAATCAACTAATGGAAATTTGAGTTTAAATTAAACCCAATAAGCTTATGTAATGATCAACATTAACATGTCAACGGAACTTATCAAAATAATGTTTGCAACTTAAAAGGTTTAATTAAATCAAATTAGAATTTGTAACTTGCAGCTATGTATTTAATTAAAGTGTGGTAATAGGTTCCCTTAAATTTGAGAGTACTCTGACTTCACAGTTGAACACCATGGATTTCATTGAACTTGGGGTTTTACCCAGTAACGTGTGACTAAACCAATACTTAGATTATTCGGTAACGCTTCATTTTACAGTCCTGTTTGCCATGTACATACAATGCACTTATTATAGTAATTACAATAACTGGGTAATAACTAGGTACTAACCCTGAACCTACCCCTAAACCTAACCTTAACCCATGTACTTACCTTATGTTACTCAGTACTTTCTAGGTAAGTACACTGTAAGTACTGTACTGTAAAATGAAGCGTTTTCGATTATTCATATAAAAGTAATATTTATAGCATGTGCATTTCCTGATCCATAACAGCAAGTCTCTCATCATTTCCTGTTCTCTCTCTATTTTTCTAATAATAATAATGGATTCTGTTTTCACTGACAGCCACCCAAACCAGAATTATAAAAGATCACTTCATTAAAGCAATGATGCAGACTATAAAAAGTTCAAACCAAACAATTTACATAAAGAACTTCAAGCCATACTTTTATATGTAATGCACAAATACAGAACACTACGCTTTACACATACTTTTTTAAAATGGGAACGGTTGCATAATCTTACTTTGTTCTGCTTGACTGATTTCTGTGGTGGAAGCATCTAGTAAAGGTCTTAGCAGCCCTTCATGGTTTCACACACTTTCCTGCCATTTAACTGTTATAATCTCAGCGGTGCTTTGCCTTGAGGGAGAGTCTGGCTGCAGGATGCGGGTCAGAACCGTGTAACTGAAACAATCGACTGAAGCCTCACCACACGATCGTATTTAAAACGCCCTTTACCAAATGAATACATCTGGCTCTAAAATCAGAAAAACCATGTTAAAAGCTGTTTTAAGCTATAAAGTTGCCTGTAATACATTGTGAAAAAGCAAAGCAGGGCTTGCTGATCAATCATCAATCATGCTGATCACTTTCTTCTTTCCAGGTGGATCATGTTGATATGAATATATTTGTTTATTGGAACGCTTAGGTAAGATGATGTAAAATTAGACATTTTGTGCCGTCTTGACCTCTTTGCTCACTGTCATCACTTTTGCTTTTATTCTCGTGCACTGCCTCACTAAACTGAACATCAGATCAATCAGTTTCACGACAGTCCCGACGGCAGTTCAACATGCTGAATGAGGAGAACTGTCACAGACGGAGCCCGACTAGAGCCGACGTGTGGACCACACTGCAAAAACTACCCGACAAGCACTGACCGACAGCCAGACGAATGACCGTCAGCCTTCAGGCACAGCAGTGGACTTTAGTATGGCTGGAACACAGTACAGAATACAGCACTGTAGGGATGTTTTATATGCATATGCACTAATACACAATTGTAATGCACTCTCAGAAAATAAGGTACAAAAGTTATATGATGAATAAAACAGGAATTTTTTGAAATATAAATCTTTTGTAACATTATAAACAGGGGTGCACATAAGTTTTTAGCACTGCCGAGTGTCACAGCTTTGCGTTTTGCTCTAAAACCATCAGATTTAATATGCATTCAGTTCAAATGGAAATCTTATACAGTATTACAGTTACTCGATCTAAAACGGTGATTGTGCATTAACAGCTGTCAATGTCGGTACGCAAATGAGTGGTCTGAACTTATTTACCCAGTGTATTTTTATTCTGGCCACACATGCCAGGGTTATGCGCACCCTTGATTATAGATGTCTTTACTGTCACTTTTCATCAATTTAATACATTCTTGCTAAATAAAAGCATTAATTTCTCTCACAAAATATACAAATAAATAAATGAATGAAATCTTACTGACCCCAGACTTTTGAACAGTAGTGTTCTTTTTAAATTTTGAAAATTTTATTACATTTTGTAACTTGAAATTAATGTATAAATGTTTGCACAAACAAGCCCCTGAAGTTCTTAGACGTCACATAATCCCACTTCGATCAGTGGGCTCCATCACACGAGGAGCTTCTAATGGAAATGTGAAAGTGCCCGTTAGAAAAAAGACCTTTGGACAGTCGGCTTTTACTGTCCAGGGTGCTAAGCTCTGGAACTCCTTGCCCGCCGAGCTGAAACATGACTTAGATCTGGGGGCTTAAAAATGAATTAAAGCGTTTTTTAAAAAGAGATCAAGTATGCAATCATAGATAGTTTGCGCTCAAATGCACATTTCTTTATGCAATGTCAGAATTAAGTAATGTTCTTGTAAATGTAAATGTATTCTTGTTTACTTTCTGTATGTACCGTTATGTGAAAAACCCATCTGGGGACGGACATTGCAAATTAGCCTTGGCTATAAATGTTGTAGTGTGGTGCATGTTGATTGTTCCCACTTGTCCCTATCAAATAATTAAAAATAAATAAATAAATAAAATATTATTTGAGGAAAACAAATATTATTACAAATACATAAAGTTTATCAATCATAAATGTCTTATTCTGCACTCAATAAACTTAAATGCATGCAGTGTAAGTGTAAATCTAAAACTATGATCTTATTAAATAATTCAAATTCATTACCAAATTAAATTTCTTTGACTATTGTACAGGTGCTTTAAAAGACTTTATATAGAATGCCACTCTATGAAATATCAACATTTTCTGACAGATCTCACCGAACAGTCTCTGTGGCAGTTCATGCGCTCAGCAGAAAAAAGAAAAAAGAAAAGTGAGATTCTTTATTTAACCGATCTTTTTGCCTATCACTCATTTGGTACATTCACAGAGCGGCACAATTATGGGAAGCAGGAAGCTGATAGTGTTGTAGTTAACAAGAATTGTTTAAGATAAGTGCCGTATTCACTTGTTCGTTTGTTGTGCAAAAATGCTATTGTGTACCACTTCTAATTAAACACTCTCTGCTTTGTAGCCATTAATTAAAACATTGATTTCTATTTATCGTTATAATATCAGGTCATAATTATCATCATTAACATCATCAAAATACAACTTCCTGTTACATAGTTGCAGGCATTATGTTGGTAAATGACAAGGAAAAAAAGGTTCTCTGTGTTTTCTCCTTGAATGCGTTTGCATGGTAACAAGGTACTCCTACACTCGAGTGTGTTACACACAGGCGTTTGGCAGTGTATCTCGCCGTGTCACACAGCACTCTGATGTCAGTGGACTGTGTAATGCATCTGGAGCATTTAACAGGCGTTCCGGGGGTGGATGGATGGATGGATGGATGGATGAATAGATGGATGAATAGATGGATGATGAATAGATGGATGGGTGGATGGATGGATGAATAGATGGATGGGTGGATGGATGGATGAATAGATGGATTGATGAATAGTTGGATGGATGGATGAATAGATGGATGGGTGGATGGATAGATGGATTGGTGGATGGATGGATGAATAGATGGATGGATGGATGGATGGATGGATGGATGGATGGATGGATGATGGATGGATGGATGGATGGATGGATGGATGAATAGATGGATGGGTGGATGGATGAATAGATGGATGGATGGATTGATGGATGGATGAATAGATGGATGGATGGATGGATGAATAGATGGATGGATGAATAGATGGATGGATGAATAGATGGATGGGTGGATGGATGGATGGTGGATGAATAGATGTGGATGATGGATGAATAGATGGATGGATGGATGGATGAATAGATGGATGGGTAGATGGATGGATGAATAGATGGATTGATGGATGGATGAATGAATAGATGGATGGGTGGATGGATGAATAGATGGATGGATGAATAGATGTGGATGGATGGATGAATGGATGAATAGATGGATGGGTGGATGGATGGATGAATAGATGGATTGATGGATGGATGAATAGATGGATGGGTGGATGGATGAATAGATGTGGATGGATAGATGGATGGATGAATAGATGGATGGTGGATGAATAGATGTGGATGGATGGATGAATAGATGGATGGGTGGATGGATGAATAGATGGATGGGTGGATGGATGAATAGATGGATTGATGGATGGATGAATAGATGGATGGTTGATGGATGGATAGATGGATGGATGGATGAATAAATGAATGAATAGATGGATGGTGGATGAATAGATGTGGATGGATGAATAGATGGATGGGTGGATGGATGTATGAATAGATGGATGGGTGGATGGATGAATAGATGGATTGATGGATGGATGGATGGATGGATGAATAGATGGATGGATAGATGGATGAATAGATAGATGGATGGATGAATGAATAGATGATGGATGAATAGATGTGGATGGGTGGATGGATGGATGAAGAGATTGATTGATGGATGGATGGATGAATAGATGGATGGGTGGATGGATGGATGAATGGATTGATGGATGAATAGATGGATGGGTGGATGGATGGATGGATGAATAGATTGATGGATGAATAGATGGATGGGTGGATGGATGGATGAATAGATGGATGGGTGGATGGATGAATAAATGGATGGATCAATAGATGGATGGGTGGATGGATGGATGGATAGATTGATTGATGGATGGATGAATAGATGGATGGGTGGATGGGTGGATGAATAGATGGATGGGTGGATGGATGGATGGATAGATGGATAGATGGATGAATAGATGTGGATGGATGGATGAATAGATGGACGGGTGAATGAATAGATGTGGATGGATGGATGAATAGATGGATGGGTGGATGGATGAATAGATGGATGGATAGATGGATGAATAGATGGACGGGTGAATGAATAGATGTGGATGGATGGATGAATAGATGGATGGGTGGATGGATGAATAGATGGATGGATAGATGGATGAATAGATGTGGATGGGTGAATGAATAGATGTGGATGATGGATGAATAGATGGATGTGGATTGATAAATGTGGATAGAAAGATTGATGAATGGATGTATGTGGACGATAGGATGGGTGGATTGATGAATGGATAGAATTTTAAATTGTGATTACAAGCTCTGGAAAAGTAATAAAACAAACAAAATAAAACAAACAAACAAATACATAAACAAACAATGAACCTTCCTCTTGTGACCCTACAGTGGACAAGTAATTTGTAGACTGGATGGATGAACTTTTCTATAGTATTATTTTCTTATGCTAAGCTCTAAAATTCATTATCTGTAAGAAATTGTAAATAATTCTCTAAAATTATCTCAAAAAAAATTTTTTTTGTTATATTCTTTATAAAAATTAAACAATCACGAACAACAGCAATAGGCTAGTCATTGGTCAAAAGGTCTGTGAACCATGATTCTTGTAAAAACGATGGAAGTGCAGTATTTTTGGCAAGCAATATTCCAAACAGTACAGCCAAGGATATAAACTAGTCAACACTCAATATTATATTATAATCATTCTGACAAATACACTATTCATTATATACCAATATACCAATTTGCTTGATTTCTTCAGCTACCAACACAGAAAGTCCAGGCCTGAAGAAAATCCCATTTGTGCTGTCCACATGTTTTAATGTCCTATGTCTTAAATATATGAATTCTGTAAGCGTATAATACCACTGATAGGCTTTGATTTAGCTGGCAAGATATCAAAAACAACTCGCATCATTACATACAAGTATAAAAGACAACCTCACAGACTATAGGGACGGGAAACAGTGCAGAACCTAAAGAAAAGGTGTAATGATCCAGTAAGAGAGGGTCAGTATAGTGAGATGTGAAAGGAACGTGATGGGAGAGCTTGATGTTGATTCCTCACATTACCCAAGAGTCATTGCATAACAGAGAAAGCGAGGAATGATGGTGGGTGGAACATCATCGTCGGGGTACTATACAACATATATCATTTATATTAGCCACTGTAAAAAATAATGTGTTTATGTGTGTGTTTGTGGTGTGCAGTTTTGCTGTCAAAAACATTATTTCAGTCTGTTGGCTGTGGTGAGGTGAGGCGCAGGTCAGCAACCGAAAGCTAAATTTAGAACGCAAATACATATTTTGTAGAACACAACCAACATATTCACTGTAACTGGGGATGCATCAAAATATTGGCTACTGAATATTTTTAACCGAGATTTTTGGTGTTGGTTGAAATGTTTTGGAGGGCCGAAAGAGTGACTTCTCTGATGATGCGATTTGACTGTTCAGTGTCTATGTCGTGCACAATGTTGATAATTTACAGTACAGCAGATAAACATCAGCTGGGTTGACAATATGGGTTTCCCGTTTTTAATGTGTACTGATATGGATCCTTGAATTTGAAGATCGATCTTCTATTCTATGCTGCTTTCTGTTGATGTGTGAACAAAACTCCACTGAACATTTGTAGCTGCAATAAGCTTTGTGATTTGTTACTTTTAATATGGGACAGCAGTGTTTCCCCAAGAGATTTTTCCAGCAGCGGTGCTATTACGTGCCGGAGGTTTTTACCAAAAGGGGTGGGGGTCTTTTTAACTAAAAGTCTTTTTAACTTTTTATTAATCAAAGAATCTTTTTTTTTTTTTAAAGAGCATCACATTTGTGACCCTGGGTGACAAAACCAGTCATATGGGTCATTTCACATGAAATCTGAATAAATAAGTTTTCCATTGATGTGTGGTTTGTTAGGATAGGACAATATTTGGCCGAGATACAACTATTTGAAAATCTGGAATCTGAGGGTGCAAAAAATCGAAACATTGAGCAAATCACCTTTAAAGTTGTCCATTTATGTTCGCGATTGTGCTGCAGTCACTCATAAAAATAAAGTGTTTTATACATTTAAGGTAGGATATTTATAAAATATCTTCATGGAACATGATCTTTACTTAATATCCTAATGATTTTTGGCATAAAAGAAAAATCGATAATTGTGACCCATACAATGTATTGATGGCTATTCCCACAAGTAAACCCGTGCGACATGTGACTGGTTTTGTGATCCAGGGTCACATATTAGAAGCATTTCTGAAGGATCATGTGATACAGAAGCACACTGAAAATTTAATAAAATTAAAATATGATTTAACCATAAGGACTATGAGCAGTAGATGATACTTCCTCATCCTCATGGAGATCGCAGTTAGTACCGCTTTTTCCTTTCCACAAGTCTGTCGTTGCTATGCAACCATGAACAGAGGCGCGCTTGGAAAAACGAGCGCGCAGCATCTCTTTTGAAATAACCAATTTGCACGTGCAAAAAACGTGCTATGTGAACGGCCCGTTTGGCAACGTGACATTAGCTTAATCGAAAATATTTCCATATGTATGGAATGCAGCGCCGCCGGTCGCCATGTCTCCGTGTTTTTAGGCATTTAGGCGTGAATGTCGTGACATTACTGATGATCATGGAAAGATTTTGCAGCGGCGCTGCTGAATACATTGTAGGGGAAACACTGAACAGTCTCAGCTTTCCGATTCTGACGATTTTATCATGAAATACGAACAATAAATTTGGTTTTGGCACTCTTTAATGTGACAGCTCGCTGTAGCGCGCATGTGAACCGATCATCTCTTCCTCTTTACTACCAGTTATAGCACGAAATAACATGAATAATCATCAGAAGGTATGTTGAAAGATACAGTATAACTTATTGAAACATATCATATCTCATGTAATCGCTCAATCAGCGACACCAATAAATAAGCTTGTAAACAATAGGATATGTCACTTAACGTTACATTTACAAGCCTTTCAATGTCCATAAACTTGATTTTTAGCTAGAAAAATAAATTTCGGATTTCGAATTATTACAGTTTTTCATCATATATAGTAAAGGAACTTCCCTTACACCGATTAACAGGTTTTTACCGTATCATTCTTACAGTCACTGACTAAATGTTTACTTAAATATTGACAAAGCTTTTAGATTTCATGCAGGTTCATCCTACACTGAAAAAAATCTGAATATACACACACAAATGCAGGCCACACACACACATACTCAAATACTGCTGACCATCAGCCTTTATTCAGCAGGCGTTGCGAGACCCTATGAGAGATTTGAAGTTTGAAGCGAGTACAGTATATATTAGCAAAATGAACAGAGAGCCAACCAGGGAAATTAGAGGAGACGCAAAAGAAGAGTAGAGGGGAGACGAGAGCATATGCAGGTTAAAAAGAACAGAACTTATAAAAATAAAATAAAAACGAGTAAAAGAGAAAACAAAAGAGTAAAAATTAATGCTATTCGTTGAAAATCTTTTCCTGATCCACTCTGGGTAGAAGTCATCGAAAGACATCTTCCTGGAACAACATATTTGAAAATTCAGTCCTACTCATATCCCTACTTGACATAAACTGTAAACTTGTCCCTCAAATCTGATTGGTTGATTGGAATATTGTTCCAGGATCAACAAACATGTCGATCCAGGAACATGTTGTACTTGTACATTGTAGCACTTGTTGAATTTGAATGATTGCTATTAAATTGGAGATGAAGATAAACACTTGAATTTGGTTCTGTTCCTCACACAACGCAATCATATGGATTCTGACAAATTGATTACAGCACAATAATAAAATGTATTACATTTATGATCAGTTTATTGTATGTATTTTATCATCTTTTTTGAGGCACACTATATGCTAATCCAAGTTTCAAAGTACCCTCCTCAAAACTAGCGCTAACAAACACTACACGTCATTGGAACTGGTCATTATGAAACAATCAATAATGTCTTCCCTTGCATTCAAAGGTTTTCTCGCTGATAAGCTCACTTGCTTATTCACTGGCTCAGTCTTTCTCAACAACGCACACCTTCTCTCAATGTTCTCTCATCTATTTTCTATGTATCAACACTTCCGCCCACTCTCTGTCTCGCTCCCGTTAATCAACGCCATCAATCATCTCTCTCTTCAGAAGCACATTGTACTTTTCCCTGTGAGGGGGAGCCGGTCACCATGGAGCCTTCTTTCTCTAAAACCAAAATGGCCAATATCAAGATAGCGACACATTTACGCTGGCACGTTTGCATGCATTTACTCACAGTTTATGGTCTATCTATGCACTTCATTAGTAGCAGGATATGTACTTTTCACTTCGCAATATAGTAAGATCAGAAAAAAAATCAAAATTGTCTGAACGTGCTTAGGTGTACTGAATGTGCACTTGTAGTGTACTTCAAATGTAGTACATATAAAATACGGTATATATAAAAATGTACAGTAGTGGCCAAAAGTGATGTCTGGCCTAAGAAAACTGACATGTTCACCAAAAATGTATATTGTGTAGTTGTGCTTGGAGTCGATTGTTTTGTGGTAATGCAATGAAACATGGCAAATTGTGTGGACATAATTTTTGGTCAGGCTGTCATACAAATAAATTATGAACACATGCAAAAACGAGAGAACCAACACATATTAATAACTGATTATGTTGTAGTCAATGTGTGCAATGTTTTGTAGCTGTAGTTTGATAAATACCTTAAACAAGTTTAGAGTTTTGTTTTTACTTCACATTTAAAATATTTATAAAAATCTAAAATATTTTCTTCATATTTTGATTGTTTTATCGAATGTGTAGGGACATAAAAAAACAATATCCCCATCAGACATCAATTGTGGCCATTAGAGTACTACTTTATATTAATAAAATAAAAGGCCATTTATGTGTAGCTACTTAAAGAGAGTTCACTTTCATGACTATGTAATACTGTCAAATTAGGTTTTACTTTAAAGTACATTTTAAATCTATATATTATATATCTATATAAACACAACAAGTTAACAAGTTCAGCTAATTGTATTTAATATAAATTAAAACTATAAAGCATTTAACTGCAGTTAATATGCAATTAAGTGCCAGAAAACATTGCATTCAGTTCAACATCACAACTGCTTCAACATCACATTCCTCATCAGTTTACAACACCTGAAAAACATAAGAAAAATCCTCCTCCAAACCATAACCATAACTCTCCTTCTCGCAAGAGATTTGTGGGTAATTGTGGCGAGCAGGACGAGGCGAGGGCCGTGGGAGAACGGCGTGATTAATGATGAGCGACGCTTGCGGGACGCACCGGTCTCTTATCTCTCACAGAGGAGTGAAGACAGTGAAGATCGAGAGAGGACCAGTCCTGGACTGTTTTATTTTATTATGTGTGGTGGCAGTCGACCGTGGGGGACTGCCATCTTTACTTTGGTTTTGTATTTTTTGTTGAATGTTTGAAGGTTCCCACCTCCCTCTTCACATAACATCTAACTCCGTTACAGTAAAATTAGACCAAAAGCACATGCTTCTACATCACAGTATGAGTGTGAAATTAAATTAATTCATCTTCCCCATGCATGGCTCACTTCACACACTTCAGAAAAAGTGTAAACCCAGAGAGAGAGAGAGAGAGAGAGAGAGAGAGAGAGAGAGAGAGAGAGAGAGAGAGAGAGAGAGAGAGAGAGGGAGAGAAAAGAAATCTCTTTAACATCTCAAAAGTTTCTCCTAGACAGAAATGAGGTTACATTAACATCAAATGGAGACTCTCCTGCTTCTCATATTTGTCACCTTTAAAGTTTTAGAAGAGATCTTAGGGCCCTTTCACACCTACCTTGTTTGGTCCGGATTTTCTGACTTTACAGTTTGATCCGAATAAAAATTACAAATTAAAAATTGCGACGTTCGTTTGTTATTATAGGACAACTTAGTTTGAATAAAGGAGCAGACACTGATCTACTTGCTCTACGTTTATTTAAAATGAACAGCAAGACGACTAGAAGTGAATGTGCTTTCCATTAAATTAATCACACACAGTAAACAAATCCTTAACAAAAAAAAACTTTACAATGAACGTGATTTGTTTTAAATAAATCACACACAGTAAACACAACCTTAACAAAAAAAATTCACAACTGCAATTGCAATGAACTGCAATTTAGACGCGCAAACTGGGTGCCGGTGCGGTGAGACGTAGATGCTCAGGCAGATTCGGCTTGAAGTCGTTCATCCTCGGATGCGGCGCCGCGCGCGCTGTTACAAAAAACAAGGCTGTGCACACCGCAATGTGAAATGGGGTCTTGCCGGTCCTGTGCACCCAACGTGTCATTTTTGCGGCGCGCACTTTCGCGCTCGTGCGAACCATAGACAGTAAAAGAAACGGACGCGTCGAGTATAAACAAGGGCATGTCAGCGCGCGCTCTGATTGGTAAAGGGGCAGAGATTTCTCCCGAATCATCTCCAGCAGTAGCAGAAGCACCACCACTAACTCCGCCTCCATTTCCCTCGTAAGCTGATATTAGTATTTAAACATTCTCCATGATAAAAAATGTTTGTAAAAAAACATTTTAATAACACGGTTTTGGCGGTTATAGAGTTCTAATGACGGTGTTCAACTATAACCGTCGGTCTCACGGTTATATAATAACCGTCACACCCCTAAGTATAGTGGCAACTATATGCGTCTGTTCATTCATTCTTGTCAACGTTTTTTTTTTCACTTTTTTTTTTCATTCTTGTCAAAGTTACCTGTTGAATTGACAACACGCTGACGTCAGACGCACGTACGTTTACAAACCAATCAATGTCAAGCTGCAGCCCACATAGATGATGATGACAGGACGCAAGTATGTCATGTAAAGTTCTTTAGTGCGCTCGCATAATTGCAATGTGAAACCAATCCAAATCTTACAGTATAAAATGTATCAAAACATGAACTTTGGTTCGGACCTTGCTGCGGACTTTCAGGGGTGAAAATGCCCTTATATTCTCAACAACATCACACACAATGCTCAGATTTTTTCCCCTTAGCTAGTGTAGGATCTGAGAGCAGTTCGGACAGAAATCGTTTTAGGACCATAAATGAAGTAGGCACCATCCAGTCTGAGCTAACTGAAGAACTGCACAGCTGTAAACAGCAAACCTTGTGAAGAGATAATCCCAACTAGAAAAACCCCTAGCCAAGTACTTTATGGCCATGCACTCTTCAAAGAGATGAGCCTATCTAAAGGAAGAACGTTTCCTATGTTAGGTAGTTTGTAAAAGACGGTTTGGTTCCCCAGAGACTGCTTTTACATGATCAAAATGCATCAGATCA
The DNA here is from genome assembly GCF_051911475.1 of Siphateles boraxobius. Taxonomy (NCBI): domain Eukaryota; kingdom Metazoa; phylum Chordata; class Actinopteri; order Cypriniformes; family Leuciscidae; genus Siphateles; species Siphateles boraxobius. The sequence continues at coordinate 10,891,743 of NW_027509182.1, forward strand.
TTTTAAAACATTGCTAGACGGGCTAACCAAACATTTTTCAACTGCATAATTCTATATCATGTTCACAACGTATATATGTGACTGACTATTATGCCTAGATCCCACATAATTCATGCAATTGTTATAACTATTGAATTGTTGACAATTTTTTCTTGTTTCCTACCATGATCATCTGCTCGTAACTTAAAAGATAACTTGAATGAAATCTGTGTAAAATGTTTCGTATTCTTAGTATAGAACCCATGTCTAAATTGTACTTTGCTAGGGCGGGAAACTTAAGTGATGATTTCTGGTGAGAGGAGGAGAAACAGCCACATCTGAACCAAAGACGACACCTAATTGGTCAGAACAAGATCCAGGAGGCTGGACACTACCTCAGTTTAAAATCTCAGGACACGAACAAAGGATCAGACAGAGTCAGATTAAGAGAGATGAAAAAGGGTTAAGAACAGCTTCATTCAAGCTATCTAACTACTCTCCTCTAACTTTCCTTTCTTTTACTTAGTTCCCTTTTCTTTCTGCTGAGTCTTGTGCTATAAGTTAAGTTCTGCCACAAAGCCCACCTCAAACTTTAACTTCAACCAAAGACTCCATTCATCCGCCAACACACCAACGTGATTGGCCGCCCAAGACACGACGAGATCGCCAGCCAATCCACGAACCCGGGAAACCCCCTATTCAAGCACGACGCTGACAAAGGGAATCACAAGAAGCACAAACGCAAGTAGTCCTCCAGACTCTTAGCTGAACTGGTGCATTGATATATAATGTATTAACCCTGACTAAGAAATGTAGAAGGGTTAAATTAATGATTAATGGTTCATTCAGGTCATGTCTTTTAAGTGCATATATATTGCTCGAAACTTGGGATTTCATCATTTCACTCTCTTGAAACTCATTGTTTCCGCACTTTCTTTCTTTCTCCAACTCGTGTGAATGTGTGTGTGTGTGCATGTGTTAGATATTAGTTTTAAGTGTTAGAATAATCAATAAAGTCTCGTTGTGTTGTGTGCTTACGATTTTATGTCTTAAACTGCTGATCTTCTAACCTTGCTAAAGTCCAAAAGTCTACATTTTTTTGTTAATGTAACCTCTTTTATATCTAGCAGAAACATTTGAAATGTGAAAGAGATAACTTTCTTCACTCTGGGTAGGTTGAATATCACTCATCCACACCATTTCAGTCAAACACAATACATGCATTGTCAAATCTGAAGACGTTTAGTGTAGACAGTGTTTTGTTGCACAATGATTTAATAGTGGAAATCATGACCAAAATGGGTTGTACAAGACAAAATTTTCAATGCTAAAAAATACAAAAGGTCATGCAACAACCATGAAGCATATGTAGAGCTTCTACTTTTATTTCTCCTATAAGAGATTTTAGGAGAAACATCTTAGACTTTGTTTATACTAAAATGAGAGATATTTGAGAATCTCAACTTAGTCTCCTAAGCTTAAAATGAGTAACCTCAGAGAAATATAATATATCTATAATGGAGTCTTGAAAGAGATTGCAGCAAGACAATAAAGAAACGTTCTATGTTTCTTCAACCATATTCTCAGTTTTGATTCTTTCTCTCAAATATTTCACGTCTCATTTGTGTTTACTTTTATTTCTCCTAAGAAATGTTAGGAGAAGCATCTGAAATGCTGTTGAAATTAAAATGAGAGATACAAGGGCGTAGGTTTAGGGGGGGACGCTGGGTACTAGTCCCAATCAATATTTTGAGATGACAAATTTGTCCCCACCAATATTTAGCAAGCTCCTTTGAACTGCTAGTTTGATATTTGCGCTGCTATTTGTATCGATTCCAACGGCCAGGACGACGACAGTACAAGATACGCCGTAATTTGATTGGCGGCGGGTTATCTGACGGGCAGGCTACACGCGCGGGCCGGGACTACTTTTTGTGCTTGCACTCACTGGCAGCGAGCGGGTGGTGTGTGCGTGTGTGCGCGCGTGACGACGCCGATGGTAAGTTACCAGGGTTGTCTCTCTGCCTGCCATATACAAAGGCCAGAGTAAAACATTTTAATATTCCGTTTTTTGCCCCTTTTTGTACTTTGTAGATCAGCTATGTCACCCAAGAAGAAGAAAGGGGACATACGAAGCTTTTTCATAAAGCAGAGTGTAAGAAGGCAAAAATAACTAGCCACACAAATAACTAGCAGTAGCAGTGACTGACCAGGCTTTCAAATGCAGATTCTACTGTGGAAAATAGTATTAACTGGTGATCCTGGTTACCCAGGATATTGTTACAGTTAAACCTAGCTTCTGCAATCTTTCAAGGTTAGGAGCATTAATTAGGGGTGTGCAGCACGGATAGACTCATAGAAGTTGCGCTATCATGATAGAATGCTACGAAGTCACTGAATGTTAATTAGCTTACCTTAACTTAGAATCTTGCAGTCATAAACAGTGGATCATCTGAGACATTTTTCGTTTCTACATTCTGTTTATGTAATGTATTTGTGAGTGTAGCCTCCTTGCTAGACACATGTGCTGGAAAAACATGTTGGCAATGTTAAAAAGGCGAAAGTTAACACTGTTGGTTATTCAAATAAAATGAATCATTACTTGATTGATAATATCCAAATAACAATATCTGGTAGGAGGGTTAAACTTGCTAGCCATAGGATAGACTACAAAATTAATTAACCATTTTGTATGCAGGAAAGACCGCATCAAACCACAACAGATTTACATTTATTCATTTAGCAGACACTTTTTATCCAAAGCGACTTACAATTGAGAACAATAGAAGCAGTAAACCTAGGATAACAATATGCAAGTTTTATGACCCTTCCCAGTTTAATCTAATGGACTTTTTTTTTAAGAATAGAATGGGGGGAGGGGGGGGGGATGGATGTCCCCAGCAAAGCTGAGACCAAACCTACGCCCATGGAGAGATACAATATAATCATAACCAAGTCTCCTGAGCTCAGGAAAAGCAACCACTGAGCAATACACTTTTCCTCTGGGAAGACACTACACTGTCCAGAAAAATAACACACTTCATCTTTAAAAACATTTTACAGGGATAGTTAATGATTAATATTTGCATTCAATAAACATTTATTTAACAAATTAATCCAAAGTCAGAGAGCAACTAATCTATAAAATGAGATGCACAAAATTAATTAAACTATAATCAGTCTAAAAGCCTACTCTTTAAATGCTTGTCAAAACAGAAAACAGGACACGCTGCACACGGCACATATAACACACACACTAATACGCTGGCCTTTTATTTGCTTCAAGGGTCCTACACAAACAGACAGATCTGAGAGCACGACATTTTTGAGCTGTATGAATATTGGTTGTTTTGAGTTCTTCTGAATGACATGCTTGTTTTGGGAAGATAAAACTGGCAACACATGCAAACCTGAGGGTGATGCTACACAGCAGTGGGCAGAAACTGCACACAAACACACACACTTGAACAAAATCTACTTATATAAACTCCCACTCAGAGGCTGTGTGTGTGTGTGTGTGTCTTGTGTGTGTGAATGTGTGTGTGGAGGAAAAAAAAGAATGAAATCCCCTCCCACACTTCGCACAAGCACCTGAAACTGCCACTGAAATTTAAACAATCAGAAAAGCACACTATATAACCACAATCCCATGTTATTTAATGGTGTTTACTAAGTAACAACAGTAATAAATTCAAGAGTCAATAATAATACAGATCAGAATATGACAAGGTTAGATAATATGTGTTTCCCTATCTCTCTTGTTTACACTCAGGGTACATTCAAACGACAACAATGTACTAAAAACTGAAAAGTTTCAGTCTCGGATCCATGAAAACGACTAGAAACGCTGTATTCTGCTGCCAGGCCAGTAGATGGCGATGTCACTTTGTAAAGAAACGCTACGCACCTATAGACTGAACAGGTTTTCACAAATGCGACATGGAGACGATAACGGGATCATTTTCAAAAACATCCACTTTGAAACTCGTTTTCAAAGGTTTGTGTTTTCAGGCCCCCAAAACACTGTTGTTGTGTAAACGAATATAAATTGCATAAAAAGTTTTCCGCTTTTTTGTTGAAAAGAGTGTCGTGTAAGCAGAACCTGATTTCACCAAGTACAACATATTCCTGGATCGACATCTTTGTTGATCCTGGAACAACATTGCAATCAACCAATCAGATTTGAGCGACAAGTTTACAGTTTATGTCAAGTTTAGGCTTACAGCCAGGGTTAGGTGCTTCTACATTATTGTTATTCACCATCACCCCTTATTAAAAGAAACATACATAATAAACACAAAATAAATACGTAAAATAATTAATTTATCAATAATGAATTAACATCATTCATTTGATTTAATTATGTAAAAATGCTAAATCAAAAATATATATAAAATATAATAAAAATCATTTATTAATAATAATCCTCATGGGCATTCATTGGAAGACCATAAAACACTCATTTTATGTCAATTAAAATATTGTACATTTATAACCAGTTGTCTTTTTGATTTGTTTTATTTATTTATTGAGAAATGTAATTTACCCAGGTTGTACATACAGAATAATAAGAATGCTACTTGGATTATTGATTGAGATTCGGGTTTGTGTTCTGCCATAACGTGCTGAAGTTATACTTTCAGACTTTTTAAATGTGTAAAAAACTTCTGTAATACTTTTCCAGCTTGAATGAGTGACGAGCATTTGTTGCACTCACACAGGGGTTAATATGTGTGCTGTCGCAGCCTCATCCTTTAATAACAGCCTCTTTGCAAAGCTTGCATTACATTAAGGCAAGTTCACAAAACAATCTGTTCAAAACCTGTTAGGGACTGGAGCAATGCATTATTTCTTCATCTTTTCTTCATTCAGTTTTTTTCAGCATGCATCATGAGCATTACGCCAACTTAAAAGAACTTTTAAAAACATCTCTTGAGGTCTCTCTATACTATTCCTCTTTTTTTAATGATTGGCCTACTCGTTGCAAGCAGTCAGTCCCACTAAACATGCATATCATGCACTCTTGAGTGTCTGTGGACATTCTGTGGCCTAAACTCAAAAATAAAAGTTGCAGCAATGCCATTTAAGAACCATTTTTGGTTCCCCAAATTAAACTGTTCTTCAAAAAAAACATCAGTGTCTTGGTGTAAAGAAAAATGTAATAATCCAAAGAAACTTTTTCCACTATAAAGGTTCTTCATGGAACCATATAAAGAAGCTTTAAGGTGATTGTTACATTCAAATATCAATGCCATTAAACCACATAGGTCTTACCCAGATTGCATTGCATTATGAATTGTGGTTTGCCACATTACAGAATGCACTGATAGACGAAGGCTGTGAAGCTAAACACAGATGTTGTTGCAGAGTGTTTTTGCCTCCTCAAGATGAATAGCTTGTCGTATTCCTCATTTGTAAGACACTTCGGATAAAAGCATCAGCTAAATGAATAAACATAAATATGAATGTTGCCTGTTTGCGTAGTAGAGTGTGTTTTGGGGCGTCCTACTGTCACTGAATGTTGAAGCACCTGTGGCAGAAAACCTTCTCTCTTTTTCTAAAAGTGTTTCTCTGACTGCATGTCTCATAAATAAATGAATGCTTCACAAAAGCAATCAGACAGAAATGACACCCACAATTTATGACACAAACCAATGAGAACAGAAAACGCTTCCACCCACTCACACACTCTAGGGCAGGAACACACACGCAATCTGTTCTTGCACTTATTACTGTTTCTCTCTCTTCATCCTCCACTGACTGAATACTACAAGTTTTACCATTATAATACGGTCTCTATCTTTTCAACCAAATTCTCTTAATCTTTCATAAAAAATGGAAACAGTCTGGAAATGTCTGCCAAGAAACACTTTTCCTCAGCAAAATAAAAGAACATTTCATTAATAACATTATTACATTACATAATTGGTAGCAGTTCATGTACGATCAAACTCATACAAATATCATGAAGTGTTGAAGCATATGTATTCATTTAGGAGTAATAGAAAAATAACCCAATTTCTGACACACTACAAAAAAATCTTCTACTTTACTATTTCTTAATCCGTCCCTGTTCTAGCTAACGTTAGTTTTGTTCTGGATGATGTGTGAATAAATGTACTAACTATATGGAGGCAAATCCAGGTGCCCCATTTTTACACTTTTATTTAGTCCCTTCAGTCACATTAATCATCTCATCTATTATTTAAGCTGCTGGAACATTTGACGGAAGCACCATTTCACACACAGACCCTAATTTTAACTTTCCATATTTTGCAACTTCTGACGCACTAGAGACTGTTCTGAGCTCTGCTGTGAACAGAGACCGATCTATGGATGCTTCTTATTAGTGGCATTCCTCAAACGTCCATTTTATATGTAACATCTTTATATAAAACAAAACAACATGTTTTAGATCACATAGTACCCAGTGAAACTATTATGATTCCAATAAGAATGCTCCTGTAGAACATCAGAAAAAGGATTTTAAAGAAAAATGTCATGATTTTAAAACTCCTATAGCTCCGCTGTAATTTAATTTAACTGTTCAGACATACATTCAAATACAGAGTTCTAAAAAACACATTCTACTAAATCTTGTAGGAAGCCGGTATATTATCTTATTTGATCCCATTAGGATCTTGTTTCCGAATTAGGTTAAAAATTCCATCAGAAGTGATGCACACATTCCGTCGTGTTTTCTGGCTATAGGGATGAACATCCAGGAAAATCAGATGACAGTATGTTTATAAAGGCGTCTTTTCCTACCATGATCCGATGGCGTTGTTTTTTAGCTTTCCGGACGTTGTTGATGAATCGCCGGCCCATTTTCTTGGCGTACCACACGGACACAAACATCGTGCCCGAGCACTGAACACACACCGTGCGAGCGACAGCGCGCGCTCTGCTCTCCACACGACCAGCGCGCGCGAGGAGGAGGAGGAGGAGGAGGAGGAGGAGAGACACTCACGCACGCACGCGCGCGCTTTAAATGTGACAGATGCATGACGCGTTTAGCTAGACGGAATAAAAAAGAAAAGCAATGGCATTGAGGGAGTTTAGGAAAGTTAATAAAGCAACAATCCACGAGAGGATGTGTGTTAGTGATTGTAGTGTAGTAATGACGCGAAGGGGTAAAATAAATGTTATTCCTCTTATAGGCGGTCTATTATAAACGTGGTTGCATATTATATAGGCTATTCGTGGCAACAATTTGGCGCTTATGTGCAAATGCCTGGTCAGATTCATACGTGCGTTTAAGGGTTTTAAGCTACAATAGCTCCTTTCGCGGCACATCCAGGTTTTTTCCAATCGAAATGATCTGTTTTACGCAATTCGTGGCGCAAGACACGGGGTATACGGCCAACGATAAAGAACACGCAATTAAAACAGCGCAGATCAAATGCAATTCCAATCGGAAGTGAGCATCTCACAGATGTGTGGACTTTGTAGGGAGCAGCGCACTTGCGTGTCATTAGCCTTTAGGAACCCACTTGGCGAAGGGAGCAACGAAAGACTACGTAATTTCATCATTAGCTTCACATGGAATGTTACCACACAATGCTAGGCAGGCAGGATATCTATTACTGGTAATATGATGTAAATAAATAATTACGTTTTGCTTATAGCAAAAATATGCTTATAGCTTAAAATATGCTTATAGCTGTGTGTTCCCAATCTGCTCTTAACTTTATAAGTTAAAGGGGACCTATTATGCAAAATTCACTATTACATGGAGTTTGAACATAAATGTGTCGGCAGTGTACACACAACCATGGTAAAAAAAAGAAAAAAATCCACCCACTCCTCTTTTGTTAATCAGCATAAATCATTAGCAGTGTCTCAGAACAAGCCATTTGTAGATTCTAGCATTTGTGACGTCACCTATGCTTAGGCCCCGCCCACCATTGCTGGGTCTCTGCACTATTAGCATAGACCCCGCCCAGAGTGAGTTGTACAGTCCGCCATGGTTATCTCCTCCAGAGCATTTAACAGCAGCATTCAAGTAAGAAATGTGTCCTTATAAAGGTAAAGTTAATTCAGTCAAATCTGTTTTTCTTTTGTTGTTTGATTCATTTTAACAGCATATAGCAGTAGGTACTGTATATTACGCTGCTGTCACTTTAATACACAGATCTAATATACACATGCGATTTATTAGCTCCATAAAACACATCACATGAACCCGGAACTTAGTTAGCATCAACTGGAGCCCTTGACAAAAACCCAATATGATTTTTACATTAGCTTTTGGATTATTGCAGAAAATATAAGCTCTGTGACCAAAAAAAGTTTTTTTAAAAGAACACGAATATTATGAATTTTGAAGCCTAAACACAATCAGCAGAAGTAAAAAGCTAAACGTATTCTATGAACGAACTAAACCACGAACTATTACGCGTGAGGCTGTGAAAGCGTGAGTAGATGAGTTTTTCATTGTTCAAAGTTAATTTTTGATTTTTACGTGGAGGTAAAAAGAAGTTTGAAATATGTAACCAGTGGTACACTGTTAATGACCATCCCGACGCTGCCCATACTGCTGAGAGTGACGTTTAGTTCAATATGTAAATATGAGCTGCGTGCTTTCCTCTCAATAACAAAATAAACAACAAAAATGACATCAGTGAGAAAACAGCAGTTAAGAAAGCATCTGATCATAGTAATGCGGATATGTTTTAACAAGCTATGCAATTTAGTGCTTCAGTCCTCCAGTCATGTCACGTTTATTTATATACCGCTTCATACAATATTGCTTTAAAGCAAGCAGCTTAACAGTATTAAGCTGTGACTTCATTAAACTTCATTTTCTACTGTAAAGCAGCTCTCCAGTGTGTTGATGTTTTTACTCGCGTCTGACCTCGGTTCCTCGTCTGAACAGAAGAAATAAACCAGAGAGGATTTACACATCAAAGAAGGCGGAGCCTCAGAGCCACACCCACCTATTACATCATCACCACGGACCAATGGTGATACGAAGCCGTTTATCAGCCTAAGCGAACTTTTCTGGAAAGTTTGCTTTGGCAAGCTGTTTTGAAATCCAGAAACAAATTCCAAACGAAGTTCGTTTGGGCCTTTTCTTCTTCAAAAAAAAAGTTTTTTCTTCAATATCGCTTTAAATATATCAGGGCATTTAATGTCCCCAATGACCTCTTGTTATCAACCGCTTTTTTTCAAGATAAGTAAAAGCTTTAAAAAAAACACACAACATGGTATTACTGAAAAGTTGAATATATTTTGAGCTTGTGCTCATGTTTAACCAAAAACCCATTGACATCAGCACGTGCTAAAACGCAAACTGGTTTTGGCTTACACAAACATCGCTGCAGCACTTTATTAGCATCTGAAACCACCAGTGTCCCACTGTACTTTCCCAGCACTTCTGTAATGGTGTCCTAAAATACTCAGCAATACTCTATTGTGTATTTCCAGTTGATTTGCAGAGAGAGCTGAGAGCTTTATTCTATTAAAGCTGACTGCACTCCCGAGTATTACACACATGCTAGCACATATCATCACACTGCTTCATATTCACTATTGAGGAGACACGCAGTATTCCTGGAGGACTGAATCATCCAGCTCAGCCTGGAAATGCACGACAGAAACGTCCTCTGGGAAATAAGTCCTATATGATAATGACCTGCTTTTAACTGCTTCCCCTTATACATAAATATTGCTTAAAGGTTGGAGGGTTGTGTTGCAGAAGAGGCGCGAGTGTCAGCAGAAATCTCTCTGCGTATCTGATAGATGCACAATACTTTTTGCATAATGATGGCAGTGTCACTGGTTAATGGACGCAAAGGTAAATACAGAGAAAGATGAAAAGAGTGTGATGAAAATAAAACAAAGGATATATTTGAAATGGAAAAGTATTTTTTAAGGGAAGCAGTATTAAGCTTGTGTTCAGAGCCCTAAAAAATTATCATTTCGATCAACTTGAGTTCTTCTCAAATTCGTTCAAACCTTAAATTGTGATTTAATATTAATCAAAACCTTTCATACAAAGAAAAAGATGTATTATAAAGACCATATACTTAATCAGTATATTTTCTTTAATGTAGGTCAATATTATATTTACTGATTTAATATATTAATATTAGGGTTGATAAATATAATATTTCCTTTACAACTTAATTTAAACAAAAGCTAAATTAGCTAAACGAGAGCCGAATTTTCACTCAAGATAAAACAAAAAATATTTTTTGTCAATGTTTAATTTAGTTCACTTACTATAAATAAAGACAACTTCAGTGTTTGTTGTAGTGTCCTTTTAAAATATGCATCATCATTTTTTATGTACAAAAAAATAAAATAATAATAATAATTTCAGCAGTCACAGAATCTGTCAAGTGTTCTGAACATCAACACTTGTGTCAAGCGAAAATAATATTTAAACAAAATAGTTTATTTTCATTTGTTCTATGGGGAGTGTTTGCTTTTAGACAAACTGAACAAAACCATGATTTTTGATCAGACCAAAATAAAAATCCACCTTTAATAAATGATCATCACGGTCATTTAACTTTTTCTGTGAGTATATGAACCCTTTGCAAAGGTTTGTCCAAATAAGTGTTATAGTTATACTGCCAAAAGCTACAATCTTTTTGCACAAAATTGGATAAAAATCTAACATAACATGTGAAATCGCATTTCCAAGATCATAACTGTCACTTACTGAATTAAACATGCAACGTAATGAGGTCATGTGACAATAATCGCTGTAAATTGCCTGCCAGATGAACTGCTTTGACCTAAGGAAACACAAATGCCCCACAATGCTTTTCACCACAAAACTGTTTCCCAGTGCATACACAAGTACTACGTAAGACACTCCAACTTGAAAGGCTCACCTAAACGATGAAATCAAATTCTCTCCTTCTTTATCTCAGTCCCTTTCTCTGCCTCCATTTTCATCTCAACCACCCACTTCTCTCTTCTCTCTCTCTCTCGCTCTCTCTCTCTCTCGCTCTCTTTCTCTCTCTCGCTCTCTCTCTCTCTCTCTCTCGCTCTCACTCTCTCTCGCTCTCTTTCTCTCTCTCTCGCTCTCTCTCTCTCTCTCTCTCGCTCTCACTTTCTCTCGCTCTCTTTCTCTCTCTCTCGCTCTCTCTCTCTCTCTCTCTCGCTCTCACTCTCTCTCGCTCTCTTTCTCTCTCTCTCGCTCTCTTTCTCTCTCTCTCGCTCTCTCTCTCTCTCGCTCTCTCTCTTTCTCTCTCTCGCTCTCACTCTCGTTCTCTCTCTCTCTCTCTCTCTCTCTCTCTCTCTCTCTCTCTCGCTCTCTCTCTCTCTCTCGCTCTCTCTCGTTCTCTCTCTCTTTCTCTCTCTCGCTCTCACTCTCGTTCTCTCTCTCTTTCTCTCTCTCGCTCTCACTCTCGTTCTCTCTCTCTCTCGCTCTCTCTCTCGTTCTCTCTCTCTCTCTCTCTCTCGCTCTCTCGTTCTCTCTCTCTCTCTCGCTCTCTCTCTCTCGCTCCCTCTCTCTCTCTCGTTCTCTCTCTCTCGTTCTCTCTCTCGCTCTCACTCTCGTTCTCTCTCTCTTTCTCTCTCTCGCTCTCACTCTCGTTCTCTCTCTCTCTCGCTCTCTCTCGTTCTCTCTCTCTCTCTCTCTCTCTCTCGCTCTCTCTCTCTCTCGCTCTCTCTCTCGTTCTCTCTCTCTCTCTCTCGCTCTCTCGTTCTCTCTCTCGCTCTCTCTCTCTCTCGCTCTCTCTCTCTCTCTCTCTTTCTCTCGTTCTCTCTCTCTCTCTCTCTCTCTCGTTCTCTCTCTCTCTCGTTCTCTCTCTCTCTCGCTCTCTCACTATCTCTCTCTCTCTCTCTCTCTCTGTCTCTCTCTCTCTCTCTCTCTCTCTCTCTCTCTCTCTCTCTCTCTCTCTCTCTCTCTCTCGCTCGCTCGCTCGCTCTCTCTCTCTCTTAAAGGATTAACTCCTTTGTTTGAACTGTTGGAGAAAACATTCACTGAACTTGGGTTTATGTTTATAAAAGATCTGTTTATTGTAGGCTTGAAGTACAAGAAAGAATGGAAAGCACAGTGCACCCTTGGTAACTTTCTATTAGGGCAGGCAAAGTTGGCAATTCTAAAATCTTACACATGTAAAAATGAGGGGGAAAATATTGATCTAGTTGTATTGTTCAAATCATTAGTAAAGTACCGGGTTGCTGTAGAACATGCCTATTGTAAATTAACAAATAATTTGTTTTGTTTTTATGAAAGGTGGAGTGTGAAAAATGCTCTTGTGGTGAGAAGGTGTTTGGAGAGTTATAGTTTAAATGGTAAAATTGTGATTGATTTATTATTATTTTTTTATTTTATTTTTTCTCTCTGTGTGGTGCAAAGATTGGTTTTAAACTAGTTGTTTGATTAAAAGAGTTTTAAAAGTCTCTCTCTCTCTCTCTCTCTCTCGCTCTCTCTCTCTATTGCGTTGGATCCCCCAGACCATTTGTCTCAGCAAAAGTCTGTTCAGTAATTACCTCAAAGCTGCAGGGACAACTTTAAACATTCATTAGTGAGCAAGAACCTTTGAATAGACATAGAAGCCTCTCTCACACACACACACACACACACACACACACACACACACACACACACACACACACACACACAACAGCAAGTTTTTTAGTAAGAGTGGTGAAAAAAAACAAAAGAGGTAGAGAGAGTGTCGAGTGTAGTGCCTAGAGGAGATCATTGTAGCAAAAGGTAATCAAATCACTTCCAAACACACACAAAAACAGCTTTCCTGAACCTGTGGTGGGCGATGAGCAAGAGTGAATACTGAGCAACTGAACAACACTCACACACACACACACACACACATGCACACAGACCGCATAATGTCCTTACAGCTGGCATTGGACGGTGAGCAAAAGAAATAAAATAAAAAACTAAAGAAAATTCTAAAGAAAATCTGAGTGGTGCTTGCCTGTGAAAAACTGGCTTCCGGATGATTTGAGTGACTGCAATAGTGTTATTATGCAGTTGCTAAGGTATTCTGAATGGTTGCTAGGGTGTTTAGGTGGCTGTTCAGTAACATGGATAATTTCATACAGTATAGCAATGTTTTTATTAATTAATTCATATAGTATAGCATTGTGTGTGTGTGTGTGTATAAACATTCACCATTCAATTTATTAGGTACACCTGTTCAACGACTATTTAACACAAATATCTAATCAGTAATCAGCAAATCACGTGCAGCAACTCAGTGTATTTCGGCATGTAGAGATGATCAAGATGATCTGCTAAAGTTCAAACTGATCATCATAATGAGGAAGAAAGTGATTTAAGTCACTTTGAACGCGTTTCATCTGTATTTCAGTATTTCATCTGATCTACTGGGACGTTCTTACACAACCATCTCTAGGGTTTACAGAGAATGATCCGAAAAAGAGCAAATATCCAGTGAGCGTCAGTTCTGTGGGAGAAAATGCCGTGTTGATGTCACTCCTGTCAGCTGAGAGCAGAAAACTGAGGCTACAATTCACACGGACTCACTAAAACTGGACAAAAGAAGATTGGAGAAACATCGACTGCTCTGATGAGTCTCCATTTCTGCTGCAACATTCAGATGGTCGGGTCAGGATTCAGTGTAAACAGCATGAAAGCGTGGATCATCCGGCCTTATACCATGTTCTGGATGAATACTCGATTCTGATTGGCTGATAGGGTGTCCATTAAAAAGTGATAGAGTACCCCTTTTCCACCAAAAAAGAACGGGTTCGGAACTGGTGCTGGTTCAAAGTTGGTTCGGAGTTGGTTCAACTTGCGAACCTCCTCAGAACCTGTTTGTTTTTCCACTTCTAGAGCGCCCAGCGAACGACGCCGTTACGTCACTGTGTACGTCGCTTTACGTCTCAGCTAGAAACGCTTGCAAGTACAACATTACTTTGGGATTATCTCTAACTCGTGAACCAAGAAGGCTTTAAAAACAATTGAAATATGTAAGTCTTTTAATCTTTTCCTTTGATATGTAATCTTTTCTGATTAGTTATGTACACCTAGCTGTCTTGTCTTTTTTTTCTCTCCGTTTATTTGTTCTATTTTGTGACTGTTTTCTTCTTTGCTTACATAATGTTTTCAATAAAACATTTTTAAAAAAAGCTAGAAACGCTTGCGCCAACTTCAAGCATAACAATTACAATGGCGGACTACATCGTGTTTCTGCAAATGTTTCTCCTGGCTTTGCGGTCAGAAAAGATGTTTAGGACACATCTAAACCCGCCTCCAGCCCCCGACGTAAGCCTGACGTGGTAAAAGAACGGTTCTCTGGTTCTAGTCCAGCAAAGAGTTGGTGCCGCTTTGGAACCAGTTTTCCTGGCCGAGAACCGGTTCTTTGGCTGTCGAAACACAAAGAACTGGTTCGCGCGCAGGCACCGGCTCCGAACCGGCTCTCAAAACGCTTTGGTGGAAAAGGGGTAGAGGACACCTAGTAAAGGAGTTCTGGTGAAACTGACTATTTACCGTTCGAAATTAATAAATAAATGGCCTGGCTACATCAGCTGTGAGTAGCCATAGCAACAGGCAGTCAAAGTATCCGTTTACAATTTATTGTATCAAAACAAACATCGAGTTAGCCGTTATACATAGCCTACTAATACAACAATGAGTGACTTTGTTTATTTCTTTTAACCTTTTTGGAGAATTTGACAACTTTGATGACTGGGATGCTGCTAAAGAAAGAAAAACTGTAAATAAAACGGAGAAACGACACAAGGAGATAACAGCGCTGAGCGGACTATAAATATCTCCGGTTTGCTAAATAAACCGTCAGGCGTAACCAGGGAATCCAAGTTATTGTTTGTAAAAACTTTAGATTTCGATTGTAAAACTAATTAAAATATAAACAAATGTTTTAAAAATGTGTTATTTGGCAAGTGACGATGGTATAAGCGGGTTAATGCTCGACGAGGTGTCCATTGTCCAGTATTAATGGACTTCAGCTGCGCCTCCGCTGCGCGTCGGACGGTTCACGCCTCGCCGTCGTCCATTAATACCTGACAATGGACACCTCGTATTAACCCTTACTTGTATCAGCGGTTCAGGCTGCTGGTGGTGGAATAGTGTGTAAACCTGAGCTTCGTTTAAACACAACAGCCGACCTGAAGTGTGCTACTGACCATGTCCAGCACTTTATGACCATCTTCTGATGGACACTTCCAGCAGGATAACACGCGGTCGCAAATCATCTCAAACTGGTTTCTTGACCAGTTTCTCAAACGGCCTCCAGTCACCAGATCTCAATCCAACAGAGCAGTTTTGGCATGTGGAGCAACGAGAGGTCTGAAAATCTGCAGAACTGTGTAATTCTATCGTCAATATGGACCAAAATCTCAGAGGAATGTTTCCAGAGCCTTGTTGAATCTCTGCCTTGAAGAATTAAGGCTCTGAAGGCAGAAGGGGGTCAAACTCAGTACTAGCAAGGTGAACCTAATGAAGTGGCCGATGAGTGTACAGTATATCACTGGTGATGCCCATGCAAGCGTTATGGAAAGCAGTGTCCTTTCAGTGCCCTCACTGGCACACACACGACAGGCTGGCATAGACACACACACTGGTGAACTGATGCCAAGACTCTCCGTTTAGCCACCTGGACACACCATTAGTGATACACTTTTAAAGGAACAGGCAAAGATAAAGGTTCATGATGAGCATAACAACACTGTAAAATCACTGTAACAAACTTCCTGCCATTTAGGGCTGCATGATATTGAAAAAAAATGCGATATGCGATAACTCGATAACTTCGATATGCAATACGATAATGCTTAAAGTCTGTAAAATAAACTTAAATTATCTT
>NW_027509182.1:10912500-10935000 GCF_051911475.1 Siphateles boraxobius
AGGTCGTGAAAATGAAATCTTCATCTCCATAAAGCTTTTCAGCAGATGAAGCATGAAGTGCTCCAAAATCTCCTGATAGCTAGCTGCATTGACCCTGCCCTTTATAAAACACAGTGGACCAACACCAGCAGCTGACATGGCACCCCAGACCATCACTGACTGTGGGTACTTGACACTGGACTTCAGGCATTTTGGCATTTCCTTCTCCCCAGTCTTCCTCCAGACTCTGACACCTTGATTTCCGAATGACATGCAAAATTTGCTTTCATCCGAAAAAAGTACTTTGGACCACTGAGCAACAGTCCACTGCTGCTTCTCTGTAGCCCAGGTCAGGCGCTTCTGCCGCTGTTTCTGGTTCAAAAGTGGCTTGACCTGGGGAATGCGGCACCTGTAGCCCATTTCCTGCACACGCCTGTGCACGGTGGCTCTGGATGTTTCTACTCCAGACTCAGTCCACTGCTTCCGCAGGTCCTCCAAGGTCTGGAATCGGTCCTTCTCCACAATCTTCCTCAGGGTCCGGTCACCTCTTCTCGTTGTGCAGTGTTTTTTGCCACACTTTTTCCTTCCCACAGACTTCCCACTGAGGTGCCTTGATACAGCACTCTGGGAACAGCCTATTTGTTCAGAAATTTCTTTCTGTGTCTTACCCTCTTGCTTGAGGGTGTCAATGATGGCCTTCTGGACAGCAGTCAGGTCGGCAGTCTTACCAATGATTGCGGTTTTGAGTAATGAAACAGGCTGGGAGTTTTTAAAAGCCTCAGGAATCTTTTGCAGGTGTTTAGAGTTAATTAGTTGATTCAGATGATTAGGTTAATAGCTCGTTTAGAGACCCTTTTCATGATATGCTAATTTTTTGAGATAGGAATTTTGGGGTTTTCATGAGCTGTATGCCAAAATCATCAGTATTAAAACAATAAAAGACCTGAAATATTTCCGTTGGTGTGCAATGAATCTAAAATATATGAAAGTGTATTTTTTATCATTACATTATGGAAAATAATGAACTTTATCACAATATGCTAATTTTTTGAGAAGGAACTGTATATATGCACTATAAACACTAAAAAATCAAGATGTAAACTGAAAATCATATTTTTTTTCTCCTCAATAACTATAGTTATTTTTATTGTTAAACATACATAATCTTGAATCTCATAGAATTAAAAAACAAATGTATCAACATTCTCAGTTTCTGTTCATAAAAAAACCTGGAAAACAAGCAGCATTGTCATAATTACAGCAGAAATATCGTAGGAAATCTATTGTGTCGGACAATGACGGGCCTTTGAGTAAAAAAGGATGAGAACCACTGCTGTAGATGAAACCAACAAGATTTGGATTAAAACGGAGTGATTTGTGTGAGAAATGTCCACGGTTATAATGATGTGATCAAATGTCATGAAAGAGGATGATGAATGATCACAAACACAGCCAGTTCCTGCAGACTACAGGTGCAGGTCTGCCTCCCGGACAGTAGGGGCAGTAATGCATTAGTGTTCTTACCAGTGTGGAGACCGCAGACGTGTACAGAGGGGTCTGACCAGAGGACAGCAACACTGGCTGTGAAAGATAAAAACAGGAGAGGAGGGCGGATAACTCAACAACAAACCCATAGGATAAAAAAAGCATTAAATAAGAGCCTGTGATATAACTTATGGAAGAGCAGCCGCATATGTAACTTGAATTTGCGAGGTTTCCGGTTATTCTTCTAGCTACTTGCTAATGAATCAGAAGTCTCGCTCATTCACAGAAAATGGCTAACTTCTGTGTTGCAAAATAAGGTGCATACAAATAAAGGGATAGTTTTTCTAACTAATTTATCTTTCTTTCTTCATTTCTTTCTTTCTAACTAATCTTTCTTTCTTACATTTCTTTCTAACCTTTCTTTCTTTTTAACCAACCTATCTTTCTTTCTAACTATTCTTTCTTTCATTTTTCTTTCTATCTTTCTGTTTTCTTTCTAACTAATCTTTCTAATCTTTTTTTCTTTCATTCTTTCTTTCTAAATTATCTTTCTTTTTCTTTCTTTCTAACTAATCATTCTTTCTTTCTAACTAATATTTCTTTTTTCTTTCTTTCTAACTAATCTTCCTTTTTTCTTTCTTTCTAACTAATCTTTCTTTTTTCTTTCTTTCTAACTAATTTTTCTTTCTTTCTTTCTAACTAATCTTTCTTTCTTTCTAACTAATCTTTCTTTCTAACTAATCTATCTTTCTTTCTAACTAATCTTTCTTTCTAACTAACTAATCTTTCTTTCTAACTAACTAATCTTTCTTTCTAACTAATCTTTCTTTCTAACTAATCTTTCTTTCTTTCTAACTAATCTATCTTTCTTTCTTTCTAACTAATCTTTCTGTTTTTCTAACTAATCTATCTTTCTTTCTTTCTAACTAATCTTTCTGTTTTTCTAACTAATCTATCTTTCTTTCTTTCTAACTAATCTTCCTTTTTTCTTTCTTTCTAACTAATCTTTCTTTTTTCTTTCTTTCTAACTAATCTTCCTTTTTTCTTTCTTTCTAACTAATCTTCCTTTTTTCTTTCTTTCTAACTAATCTCTCTTTTTTCTTTCTTTCTAACTAATTTTTCTGTCTTTCTTTCTAACTAACTAATCTTTCTTTCTTTCTAACTAATCTTTCTGTTTTTCTAACTAATCTATCTTTCTTTCTTTCTAACTAATCTTTCTGTTTTTCTAACTAATCTATCTTTCTTTCTTTCTAACTAATCTTCCTTTTTTCTTTCTTTCTAACTAATCTTTCTTTTTTCTTTCTTTCTAACTAATCTTCCTTTTTTCTTTCTTTCTAACTAATCTCTCTTTTTTCTTTCTTTCTAACTAATCTTCCTTTTTTCTTTCTTTCTAACTAATTTTTCTGTCTTTCTTTCTAACTAACTAATCTTTCTTTCTTTCTAACTAATCTTTCTGTTTTTCTAACTAATCTATCTTTCTTTCTTTCTGTTTTCTTTCTAACTAATCTTTCTAATTTTTTTTTCTTTCATTCTTTCTTTCTAACTTATCTTTCTTTTTCTTTCTTTCTAACTAATCATTCTTTCTTTCTAACTAATATTTCTTTCTTTCTAAATAATCTTTTTTCTTTCTTTCTTACTAATCTTTCTTTCTAACTAATCTTCCTTTTTTATTTCTTTCTAACTAATCTTTCTTTTTTCTTTCTTTCTAACAAATTTTTCTGTCTTTCTTTCTAACTAATCTTTCTTTCTTTCTAACTAATCTTTCTGTTTTTCTAACTAATCTATCTTTCTTTCTTTCTAACTAATCTATCTGTTTTTCTAACTAGTCTATCTTTCTTTCTTTCTAACTAATCTTTCTTTCTTTCTAACTAATCTATCTTTCTTTCTTTCTAACTAATCTTTCTTTCTTTCTAACTAATCTTTCTTTCTAAGTAATCTTTCTGTTTTTCTAACTAGTCTATCTTTCTTTCTTTCTAACTAATCTTTCTGTTTTTCTAACTAATCTATCTTTCTTTCTAACTAATCTTTCTTTCTTTCTAACTAATCTATCTTTCTTTCTTTCTAAGTAATCTTTCTGTTTTTCTAACTAGTCTATCTTTCTTTCTTTCTAACTAATCTTTCTGTTTTTCTAACTAGTCTATCTTTCTTTCTTTCTAACTAATCTTTCTGTTTTTCTAACTAATCTATCTATCTTTCTAACTAATCTTTCTTTCTTTCTAACTAATCTTTCTTTCTTTCTTTTCTGCTGAACACAAAAGAAGATATTTTGAAGAATAACCCCATTGACTTCCATAGTATGGAGAAAAAGATACTGTGGAAGTCAATGGTGACCATCAATTGTTCTTCAGCAGAAGAAAGAAATTCAAACAGGTTTGGAACAACTTGAGAGTGAGAAAATGATTTTTATTTTTGGGTGAACTGTAAACATGCATTGGTGCATCATAACGCATTATAAAGCATGAATCTGCTATCTACAGCAATAATATAAATGTAATTTAATACACTGACTATATGGTTTTAAAATTACTATAATAGTCTAAATGTACTTGAATCAAACAGAATTGTTGTAAAAATTCAGATTTCATGACGAATTGAATTTAGTGAAAGAATCGTATTTAATAAATTTAATTGCATTCTTACACCATTTTACATGCATGGTATAAGAAAATGCTGTAAAATCTGTGATTGATATTATCTGATATTTTTTAAGAAATTCCCAGTTAGTGTTCGCTCGTCTGAGCTCAATGAAATATGGCAACTGCATCCCATTAAAGGCCCTGAACAGGGGACGTTTCTGGAAATCATTCCTAACGGATGATCTACGGGACACTGACATAAAAGTCCTGAAGGTGCAGTTTGAGTATCTCTAGCATTGGGTGTAAATTAGGAAACAGGAAAGTGAAAATAGACCCAGAAAGTGAGAAGGTTTTTAAATCATATTTTTCTTTTATGACAATTAAGTGAACGTGGAGCGAATTTGTGATGTTGCTATTTTTACCATGTCCCCGGCAAAATGAAAAACTTTACTAAGAAATATTCTAGAAAGTTAACAGTAGAATGTGTTTAGTTGGTTGTGAATTTATAGTATATTCTTGTCCTCAAATGCACTTTCCACCCTGTTAGTCTGTTGTAATATCTCTTTGACTAATAAAAAATAGTCATCTGACATCATTCACAGTTTACATAACTTTTTTTCAATGTAGCAATAACTCTCGTTTGAACTTCACTTAAAGAATATTTAATCAAATGCCACTCAAATCAGCAACAGATCAAAGCAGAAAATGATCATCTAAATCAGAAAATAAAAGTATTTACAGATGACTGTAACACATATAATGCTGTATGAACCATTTATGTTAAATCTGATCTGAAAAATCTACAGGGAGGTTTGGAAATTTGAGTCTGGAAAAGTATGTAATTTGTAAATGTTAAACCCTGTTGTTAAAACGCCAGCGCTGTTCTGTGCTTTACCAGCAGAAGGCGATGTTGTTCAGTTTTGCGTGATTAAACCGCTTCAGGTATTGCTTCGCCGCATGATAAATCCTTTACATGTATGAAATGTTGTGGTTTCCAAAAATAAACTCTGAAGATAAGAGCTCTCCACAGGCAGATGTAAATCTCATATTATTACACATTCCCTGAAGCTTCAGGATGATGAACCCCTTGAGATTCATCCCTGACCCAAATCCATCCTGAGAGTTCAGTGATTGAAAGATTCCCGAAGGAATGCGAGGCTCATTTTCTCCAATTCCCTTCTCCTTTATTCACAGATGCATAAACACTGTCAAACACTCCAGAGGTTTGCTGAAGTTCAACAATACAAATATTACCAATTAAAACAAACTTTAGACATTTAGATCTCTGATCAATCAGAATACCTCATTCTAACTGGTCAAATGCAGGATTGCTCTGTCAAATATTTTGGATAAGTGACCATTGCAAATCAACCAGTCTTTAAGACTGTGCTAGTTTCCAATCTCTTATACACCTCACTTGTTCAAACATTTTAAAATCATCTGAACTCTAATACTTTGTCCATTTATTTAATAATTTGATGTGTATCCAAGTAATAAGTGAGACTATGTACAGTCATAATTGCAAAATAACCCAGCCGTGACGGAGTGACTGCACATTACAGTCTCCGTTAACACTTTATTTAAAGTGTCGTTTTAAAGTGTTATATTGATAGTGATGCTTCTCTGATTTAAAATGATCGCGGCGAAAAGGAATCTCTATCGAGCCACATACTAAACATCACAAGGCTAAAAAAAACAATTGGTAACAATTTGGTATCCATATTAATATTCATATTTTTGTTTTAGATTTTAGAAGTTTTTTAGAATGTTTATCTTGGTCTTTTAATGTGTTTCCTTTCACTAACAGAAAAAAGCAAAAGGCATTTTTTTAGCTGCCTCATCCAGCCTCGCTGTATCATATTCAGATAAATGTGCCAGGAAGATTTTTGAAGAGGTACAGAATCATTTTTCTTCTCTGAACTGGTTGAATAATAACAGGAATAGCATAAGGAGGCATGTAGGAGATCTGATGTGTCATATGACCACATGACAGTGATTCGCACTGTGTGTGTGTGTGTGTGTGTGTGTGTGTGTGTGTGTGTGTGTGTGTGTGTGTGTGTGTGTGTGTGTGTGTGTGTGTGTGTGTGTGTGTGTGTGTGTGTGTGTGTGTGTGTGTGTGTGTGTGTGTGTGTGTGTGTGTGTGTGACAAAGTAAACAGCATGTATCACATAAATATACAGCTAGGACATAAGGAAAAATAAACGTACTGTACATCTTACATAGGATCATACATCTCATATCAAGATTATACTACGTAACACAAAAATTTAAATATTGCTTACAAATCTCCGCCTTCAATAATAACTACATTCACTGCCCTGTATATTTGTTTAAATACAAAAGAGTAGTGGTGTACAAATGCATGGATTGAGCTGCATAAATTATAGAATTTAATAATTACTATAATTATTATAATACATAGAATTACATTTGGTCTTCAGAATGTTTTTGAAAATAAGTAAGCATTTTAGTAAGCATTCACAATCAAATACGTTTTGTGCAAATGGTTGTACCCATAATAATGAGCACCGAAAATGATAATGATAATTTTGATTTGTTTGTAATGCACTGATACTGGTGATATTATTAAAGCTCTACAGTAAAGTGTATGTGGATGTTTGCATGCTGTGTTTCACATGAAGACAGATGGTACTACTGAGAGAGAGAGAGAGAGAGAGAGAGAGAGAGAGAGAGAGAGAGAGAGAGAGAGAGAGAGAGAGAGAGAGGAGTCGTTTGGTCTCTGACCTTCATATATCCAGCCAAACGCCCTTGACACACAGAACACAAGAATGTAAATGAGCTTCATGCTAAAGTGATTTGACACAAATCATATTAGCCAACTGCTAAGATGCATAAATAAAACATATGTTACACATGTTTGTATGTTTCACTCTAAATAGTGGATTATTGTTCATCATCTGGCGTGGATACTAATATGATTATTGAGTAAAAAATGATGGCATAGTTCCCTAATAGATCCCATGTTCAATCATTTACATGGTTAGCATTAGAATGATTTCTGGTGAGAATTCAGCTTTGCATCACAGGAATATCTTAAAAAATGTAGTAGTGTAGTTGTGTAGGTATTAGACCACTGGGCAACATAACAACTATGTCTCTGTTTTTAAATGTATGTCACACATAAGACTGACAGTACTAGCATACTCCTGCAGTATTATAAATGATAAAAAATAAATGTGCAATCTGGGTCATCTGGGTCGTCCATGCATACAGAACATATTGTGCATATTTCATAAATAATGCAAAAATTTAACAAATAACATGGTACTAATGTGAGTCTGTGTTGAGAAATGCGTGTGTGTGTGTGTGTGTGTGTGTGTCTGTGTGTGTGTGTGTGTGTGTGTGTGTGTGTGTGTGTGTGTGTGTGTGCGTGTCATGCAAAGTGAACAGCATGTACCACATAAATATAAATACAGCTAGGAGTGTTTGGACGGGTCTGATCAGCCTACACACAGCAGAGGTGTGCAAAACCGACACACACACACACACACCTACTGAAGCCAAAGGGGAAACCATGCAGGGAATGAACACAGAGGTCAGACGGAGAGACAGTAAGACACGCAGAGAAAGAGGAGGGTAAAAATAGTAGAGAAGAGGCATTGAGAAATATAGCGCAGTAAACCAGGGCATGAGGGTGTTGAAACACACACACACACAAACAATACAATGAATCGATTGTGTGGATAAGAATTGGAAAACATGAACATTTTCTCAAAGACAACGAGAACAGGGATAATGTACACACACACTGCATAGAGGAGAACTGTAGATAACCTAAAGTGAATGTGTATTTTTATATTATGCAGTGGTTTATCTGTGTGTGTTGTAAGTAACATCTCAAATGAGATCTCTTAATATCGCAATTGTTTCTAGAGAACAAATGGAGAGCATATAAGTCTCTGGCGCTTGCTGCAAATGTACTCAAGTGTACAAATACCAAAAATGATTAAAATATGAATGTATTTGCCCAAGTTATCCACATTCATTTTCAGTGTTGTTTTTGTTAACTAACGCTTTTTATTTTTGTTAATTGAAATAAAGCTGAAATAAAATAAAGTATATATATATATATATGCATAATATATAATGTATATGAAAAAATGAAAGAATGTAGAAATACTTGCTTGTACTTAAAGATGTATTTAATTTCTGTAAATACATCTATAAACTGTTGACCTTCCCTTAAATCTCATCTTAACCTGCACTTAACCTATACCACCAGACCTGAGCCTAACCGTACCCGTATCCCACCGCAACAGCAGCACAAGTGTTTTTCAACACATCAACACAGTAAGTACACTGAACCTAAGAAAGTGTGACCAAAGCTATAGTAAAAAAAGGACTAAAATTAAAACTAAAATCAAAATAAAGGTTAAACAGAAATATATTTTTTTAAATCTACAAAAGCACATAACAAAAATACTAAAACTTACACTGAAAATATAAAATCTACGCTAATTTAAAATATGAATAAATATAATAATAGTGGTATATTCTTTTTGTTTTTTAACAACTGGCTGCATCTGTTTCTCCTAAAGAAATAGGAGAAACCTCCAGAAGGTTGCACTTCAATAAAACGTGTGTGTGTGTGTGTGTGTGTGTGTGTGTGTGTGTGTGTGTGTGTGTGTGTGTGTGTGTGTGTGTGTGTGTGTGTGTGTGTGTGTGTGTGTGTGTGTGTGTGGCCTTGTAAACTCTGCGTTATGGGGACAAAATGAACAAAAACAGCTTATAAATCACACTAAGTGGTGTTTTGGAAAATGTAAAAAGTTTTCGTGATGGGATTGGGTAGGTTTAGTGTAGGGGATAGAAAATGCAGTTTGTACAATATAAAATAATTTTGTATTAAAACATGGGTGTTTGTCTGTGTGTGTAAATGTGTGTGTGTGAGTGTGTATATGTATGTGTGCGTTTGTGGGATATCCTTACCTTTATTGGTGAGGTGTGTGTGTGTGTGTGTGTGTGTGTGTGTGTGTGTGTATGTATGTGTGCGTTTGTGTGATATCCATACCTTCATTGGTGAGATGAGTGTGTGTGTGTATGTATGCGTGCGTTTGTGTGATATCCGTACCTTTATTGGTGAGATGAGTGTGTGTGTGTGTGTGTGTGTGTATGTATGCGTTTGTGTGATATCCATACCTTTATTGGTGAGATGAGTGTGTGTGTGTGTATGTATGCGTGCGTTTGTGTGATATCCGTGCCTTTATTGGTGAGATGTGTGTGTGTGAGTGTGTGGGTGTGTATATGTATGTGTGCGTTTGTGGGATATCCTTACCTTTATTGGTGAGATGTGTGTGTGTGTGTGTGTGTGTGTGTGTGTGTGTGTGTGTGTGTGTGTGTGTGTGTGTGTGTGTGTGTGTGTGTATATGTGTGTGTGTGTGTGTGTGTGTGTATATGTGTGTGTGTGTGTGTGTGTGTGTGTGTGTGTGTGTGTGTGTGTGTGTGTGTGTGTGTGTGTGTGTGTGTGTTTGTGTGACATCCATACCTTTATTGGTGAGATGTGTGTGTGTGTGTGTGTGTGTGTATGTATGCGTGCGTTTGTGTGGTATCCATACCTTTATTGGTGAGATGTGTGTGTGTGTGTGTGTGTGTGTGTGTGTGTGTGTGTGTGTGTGTGTGTGTGTGTGTGTGTGTGTGTGTGTGTGTGTGTGTGTGCGTTTGTGTGATATCCATACCTTTTTGGTGAGATGTGTGTGTGAGTGTGTGTGTATGTATGCGTGCGTTTGTGTGATATCCGTACCTTTATTGGTGAGATGTGTGTGTGTGTGTGTATGTATGTGTGCGTGCGTTTGTGTGATATCCATACCTTTATTGGTGAGATATGTGTGTGAGTGTGTGTGTGTGTGTGTGTATGTATGCGTGCGTTTGTGTGATATCCATACCTTTATTGGTGAGATGTGTGTGTGTGGGGCGTAACTGTGCATGGAGTCCATGGCCGCCAGGTTCTTATCGCTCATGTGAAGCATCTCGGCACTCTTGCTGTGAGCCAGGTGGGCGGGGCTATGCTCCAGGGGCGGAGTCTCTTCATCCTGATACCGATATTTCTACAGCGAGAACAAGAGAGAAAACAAACTCAAAACTAATTCTGAAGCTTTGCATTATGTTGGGTTTGCACGAAAAATCACCAAAATGAAAGGCTGTATAGGAAAAGTGACAAGTAATATT
Organism: Siphateles boraxobius; assembly: GCF_051911475.1. Taxonomy (NCBI): domain Eukaryota; kingdom Metazoa; phylum Chordata; class Actinopteri; order Cypriniformes; family Leuciscidae; genus Siphateles; species Siphateles boraxobius. The sequence continues at coordinate 10,922,724 of NW_027509182.1, forward strand.
CACTAATAATACTGATTTAATTGCACTGAAGCTATCGGATGAGAACAACATTTGAACTGATTATTATTGAACTGAATTTAATCACAATTGAGCTAAACTGAGCTGAATAATGACGCTATTGTATTCTGCTTTACAGCTGAAATTGTAACAGTTATTTCCCTGTTTATTAATGTGAAGCTGCTTTGAAACTATCCGTGTTGTATGAAGCCCTATATAAATAAAAACATGTGAAAAACCTATTTCTACAAACTCAAACAAATTAATATTTATTTGGCACAAGACGTGACCCTAAAGGAAGTTGCCAGAGAGTAAACCGATTCATCTGTTTATCTTTCTCTTCTGCAGCTGTGCTCTGGATAAATAAAAGATCAGAAGACTTCCTACAGTTAAAGCTCAAAAATGTTTGAAACATTTATTTCCACTAGTGCTCAAAAAATATATCAAGACATAAAGTCAAAAACACAAAGCTGTACTTAAAGACTCAATATGAAGGATTCATGCCACTGGTTGATGAACCACAATAATGATCGTTTGACATATCAGGGGTCATTGTGCTATACAAATGTACTGTATGCCTAAGTTTAAAAACTCAAAACTACAGCTTTAATCGAGACCAGGCTGGTTTATAGAGATGAAACATCAGCACAGACATAGATCAACACTTCTTCATCATCACCTTTTTGGCCTGTCCATTGGCGCTTTATTGATGTGATCAAGTGATATGGACAGATAAAACAGCATCACTGGACTAAAAATAACATTACCTTCCAAAGGCTGTTTATTTTCAACTATGTGAATGTCTCAGTAGAGCATTATTTGTTTGTTTGGTTCATTTCATCATGGATTCTTTGGTTAACCATGCGCAATCGACACAGGCTTTGCAAACACTGACAGTAATGCCACAAACTGTCTTAAATCTAATGTCACAAAATCTTTTATTACTGTTTATGCGTCAGTAAATCGAGTCAACTTCACACTGTTCCTCTTAAAGTCTCCTTGTGGTGAAAATCAAGCTTTTAATGTTGTTTATTATATGTCTATGTGTGATTTTATTATGCTTTATGACAAACCATGTGTAAATTCATAAGTCGACAGCATTGCTGAGTATTTTCTCCTCCTGCAGTGAACCAAAGACAGTCTCAAAAACACGGTTTGAAATCGCTGGTGTTTCTGACGTCACAAACCAATCAGATCAACGTGTGATCGTCAACGAGTGGATCTCTGAGCTGAGTGAGTGAGTGGAGGCGGGGCTCATTCGCATATTCAGAGACCTGCGCATACTAAATGAGGCTAAAAGAGTGTAGAGTTACATTCAAGCTATTTTAAGGCATGAAGAAATATTCTTTCAAGGAAAACCGTTTAAATATGTAATTTTTGTGATCAAAGATGAGTTTTAAGGGATAAAATTATTGATTTTTATAGCATTAAAATAATCTGTTATTTAAATTGTGATTCAATAAGATACTTTTAAATACTTTTAACAAAACTTCCAGGATAATCAATGAGGCTGTCTATACTGCACAATTAATCTCTTATTTATATTGTGTTTGAACTGTTAGTTATGATGAAAGTTTTTGTGAGAGTTGCGAACTGACACGACTGTGATCGGCTCCAACATTTTTCAAAATTAGTTAACTGGGCAGATGTAATATTAAAGTGGTAGTAAAAGTTTTCAAAACAGTTGCACATATTTTAAATGCAAACATGGGTGCTTACTTTAAAGTCTTAAAGTGCCCATATTTCGCAATCTTTAAGGCTCCTAATTTTGTTTCTGAAGTCTCCTACAATATGTCTGTATGCATAATTTTCTCATAATTTACATTGCAGTATCACCTCTTTACTCACAGTGTCTGAAACAGTTCAATAATTGATTCATTTTCTCTAAACCCCTCCTTTCTGTGAGTCTGCTCTGGTTGGTCAGAGCCCAAACGCTCATTAGCATATCTGAATTTTAGCACCGGATCTTCCCCAGCATTTTGATACACAGTGATACGAACGACAACACAAACCAAACCGAACTCTTAAAGTCTCAGCTACAACTACAGTGTTTGAGGGTCAAAGGAGAAGCTGTTCACGGGCAACCAATGAAGAGCAGAGCCTGGCATTATGCAAATGAGTAACAAACATAGGGTCATACAGGAAGTAAGACTAACTCGTTTCAGGCCATTCATAATCAAGTCTTTCTTTTAGGAGATAATAACTCTATTTATCTGAACTATGATCTTTAAAATTTTGCAGACCTTTTACATTCACAAACAGCTCTATTAAACACTTCATGAAAGATAATTTTCGAAAAAGCATAATAGGGACACTTTAAACTAAACACGCCCCTTAAAAAAAAGTGTTTCACTAAAATCACAGGAGAGAAAATGGCCATTTATTTCCAAATAATGACAGTTTTTGGTGTAAAAATCCACTTTATTTTGATGGTCCCTGTAGAATATTCTGTTGACTATAAGTGACTACATGTCAACTAACTCTCATCAGAGTATTAGTAAACTGTCTAATTAATATCTGCTTACACTTTATTGTGATGCTCATCAACAGACATTATACTGACTATAGGTAACTTTGCAAGTACATGTCAACTTATTCTAACCCAAACCCTCCTTTTACTCTAATAACACTCTAATGAGAGTTAGTAGACATGTAGTTGCAACATCACTCATAGTCTACAGAATGTGTTAAAAGAACCAACAAAATAATGTGAAACCAAAATCCTACAAACATTAAGTACACACAGATTTGGAGTTTTTTTCCCCCTTTTCTATTTCAAGTAGACAGGAGCTGTATCTGCATTACAACAGTTGTCTGGATGTGCTGCCAAGATGGCCACCAATTGAAATTACTTTGTATCAAGATCAGACAGAAGCCATCCTTCAATCTCACCAGAAATGAGAAAAGAAGGGAGAAAGTGGGGGTTGAGGGGAGGTAACTGTCAGCAAGATCACATTACAATGAGCCAGCAACACCACAATGACTGAGAGAATGCAGGAACTGACTGCAAACAAGCAAATGTAAAGATAAAATGAACATAGATTACAAAACAGAATTAAACGGGGAATCTTTTCAGGGAATCAACCTACAAATTTTTTTACTTAGAACTGTCTCTGCATTTAAGCTGTGATAAGAATATGAACATATAAAAAAAGCTTTCACACAACTTACACTGTATGTAACGTCAGTCATCACTTTATCGTAATCCTGCCTGTTGCTCACAAAATGTTGTTTGTGCTTCCCAGTATTTCCGTTTGTTCAGAATCTCCAGACCATAAATGTAGGTAGGGCAGATTCTGGGTCTTAGCGCTAGTTTATGATAAACATTTTGCAAGCTTTATATTCTAATCGCTGAACACATGCAGAAACACTTTAGGCAGAGGTCTAACGTCCTTGCGTTGTTCAGCCTGAGGGTGGCGCTCTAATGTAGATTGCAGACACGCACATAACGTTATCTTAGTATTGCCTTAATGTAGTATTTATTGCCTCCGAATGTTGTATTAGAATGTTACAAGTTGTTGAGGAATTCACCCTTCGCAGGGAGTTTGATTGACAGGCGATCTGACCAATCATATTCTGCCATTTTTGTCCAATAAAGCAGTCAGGAGAGTTAGTAGATTAACATCGGTGGATTTGAACTTGAAAAACGGTGTGTACTGACATCTTTCAACAGTTGAAACAACATTCCTTCTGATGTTCATATTAGGGCTGAAACGATTCCTCGAGTTAGTCGAGTTACTCGATTACAAAAAATCCTCGAGGCAAAAACTCTGCCTCGAAGCCTCGTTAAATTCCTATGTAAAATTTAATTCACTATACGCGGATCTATACTATAGCGCGTGATACATTTTGAATTTAATTGCCGCGATGGCGGAGAGTAAAGATGTCCATTAACGGCAGAGAATGTCTAAAGTTTGGCATCATTACATACTTAAAAAGGAAGAAAGGAAGAGAACAAGGTGCAATGTGTCTACTGCGAAGTAGACCTGGCATACGACAACAGTACGACTTCAATGATTCAGAATCTGAACTGAAAACATCCACTCCATGCTCTCACCAAGCGTCACTGAAACATTAACCTAATGGTGTGTTCACACCGAACGCGAATAGAGCGTCAAATACGCGTTTATCGCGTCTAGTTGGACTCTTAAACATTTGCTCTGGTTAAAATTTTTCAACGTGCGCGGAAGACGTCTTTGCACTGACTTTGTATGTAATCTACTCGCGCCATTCGAGTGAACCCCTTCACTCACACACAGACATAGACACACACGCATACACACACACGCATGCCCTCGTCTCTCTCACGCGCCAGTCAGATCAATTGCGGCAATGCATCACATAGGCTTAAACTTTCATGTAGCTACGCAACAATAATTTCAGCATGGATTCACTGTATACACCGTGACGTGATGAAGGAACAAATATTGTATTGCAGTCTTTGCGAGACCTTGTTTGTATGTCACGTCTTCCAAATAGTTACAGACAACAACAAAAAATGAAATTCCCCAGCCTGCTTCTCCAAATCCACTCGTACTTTTGGGCAAGACATTTTAATTGGCTACCAAAGTAATTGAGCATAGAACATTGTTGGCACTTATACTAAATGGGTAAAAATTGCAATAAATAGGCCTAGTTTTGGAGCCAAATGTTGGAGTTGGAATAAGTTTTTTTTTTTTTTTTTTTTGAGAAATAAAAGCCAAATGCTTGATCATTTTACAGCCACATCATTTTCGTTATGCATTATTTGTTTTAGTTGTTTAAAAACACACAAAAAATTATCCGATTACTCGATTAATCGATCGATTAAGTGCTAGATTACAAAAAGAATCGATAGCTGCAGCCCTGGTTCATATTTGACGCTATAAATTAACTAGAAGGATGAGATGATCGGTTCACGAGCAGCTTTAACTGAGGCTCTAGTCTACAGCGATCTGTCAGACACATTAAAGAGCCATAAATTGGTATTTATTGTTTAAGTTTCTTTAGAAAATGACAAAATTTCAAAGTTGAGACTTTGTTTCAAATCAAAAGTAAGCTGGTCTGTCCTGTCTGTCAGTGTGTTGTCAGTGTCCTTTTGCGTCGCAATGTATTTTTCACTGCGTGAGAACATGATGTGTGTCGTGAGAGAGGCGTGGCTTGTCGGACATAGCAACAGTAACTAAAGGGGGCGGGTCTTTGCGAACGGTAAATTCCGGTGAGGAAAAGAAACTCATTTCTATTCTCAGAACAAACATAAAACAAACACAACAGAACCATAAATAAATGCTATTTCCATTAGCACATTTAAAATTGAATTAATTTGATAAGAAGAACAGACATGACAGCTAGTTACTGACCTGATGTAGACTAATAGACACACATACACAAGGAAAATTTGATTTTAAATTTAAATGAATGGGGCACATGTGTTACTTTAACTACAAGACTAAGCTAATGTTTTAAAAGATTGTTCCGCGAACACCGCCAGTGGCAGACGTGGGGTTTTCTCTGCGGGCGACTGATGCTGTGCCAGGCTCAGACTACAGTGAGCACATACAAAACCCTTGTGGGTAATACATAACAAACAGAGGAAACAAAAGCATACTGTACGTCACAGCGTCAAGAGTGATACCAAACACTCTGCACACAACTGTCTGACACCAATCTATTCCCAGCATGCACCACAGAGAGCGAGAGAGACTCTGAACATCAGTATGCAGCACAGCCCACCCACAGTCTGCTCACTGTACGTCTGATGCGTCATGCACAGGGAAAAAGAAAAGGCAAATGCATACTCAATATGACAAGCTCCAATCTGATTTATCTTTGTTATTAAAGTTTTGTGTGGAATAGAAAGTACTTCGAATTTCTGCAAAGTCGCAACATACTGAATACACTGAGAAAAAAAGATACTTTGGATCAACTAATTCAAAAAAGTACTCTAATTTGTTAGTCATATTTATTAGATTTTCTCTAATTATATTTATGCTTACATTTTGATTTAATATTAATCAAAAAATATTTATTTTCCCAAAGACAAAAACATTCAAAGTAAAAAGATTTTAATCAATTTATTTTCTTTAGACATAAGCCAAAATGTTACTCAACGTAGTCACTTAATTCATTTACAACATAATTTCACCATAAACAAAAGCTTAATTAGCTACTAACAATTTTCACCTATGATAAAACTAAACACATTTTGTTAGCTAATGTTTAATTTGGTTTACTTACTGTAAATAAAGACCTTGATGTTTATTGTAATGTCTTTCTTACAATATGCATATTTTCTGTTATGCACTAACAAATAAAACAATAAAAAAACACAATCATTTCTACAGTCAGTAAAAGTATGTGTTCTGCACGTCAAGCGAAAATGTTATTTCAATTAAATTGGTTTCTTTTAATTTTTTCTACGTGGTGTGTCATTTGATTTTATTTAGACAAACTGAACAACACTGTTCTTAACCGTGATTTTTGATTAGACCAATATACAAATGTTCTTTAAATAAATAAAATGGATGTTTCATTTTTTTCTTGAAAGTTTTCTGTAGGCTACATTAATTTGTGGAGCAACACTTTTCAATGTGTTTTTCTAGGGTGCATATTATTGTGGTCTCAGTTATTTCAGGTAAACTGCACATGAAAATGTGGATAGACACTTTACATGTTGATCAAACACTTCCTACAGAAAGTGGCCTAGAGTTCATACCGAATGTCTATTTGAGACTTTTTAACGTATTTTAAAGTCTTCTTTGTTGTCTTTATGAAACCAAAACGCAGTGACTCATCTCTGATCACTCGTTTCTCGCAAACCCAGGCGTACATCACGCCAACAGATGAGTTTACATTCTAATATTAACCATGAGTTTCAAAAGATGCCAAATACGGCAGTGAAGGGGTGGTTTCACTGCGTTATCCACATGTAATTCCCATAGGAATAGAGAGAGCGCACCGGTTGACACTTCACCCTGAAACCTCCTGAGGCTTGTCTTACATTACACGTTTCCTGTAATCTAAAAGAAAGAACAAGAGATCAGAGGTTCAGGAATCACTATACCACCAAATATAATACAAGCACAGCCCCTTAATTCAATGATTTAGGGATTGTCTATCATACACAGTATGGATTTCATTACATATTCTCATCATTCTTTTGAGTGTTATTGTAGCCTTTGGGAAATCAGGGGCAGGATTCACACAACATCCTTAAAGTGCCCCTATTATGCTACTTTAAAATGTCTTAATTTTATTTCAGAGGTCTCCTAACATGCATCCAAGGTCAATAAACACTTTAATTTCCTCATAATAAACATATTAGCAGCATCAGCTCTTTTCTCAGCGTCTGAAACGATTTGATAAAGGATTCGGTCTCTCTAAACCCCGCCTTTCCGAGAGCCTGCTCTGCTCTGATTGGTCATAAAATTAGCATATCTGAATTTCAGCTCTGGATCTTCCTCGCACTCGATACACAGTGATACGAACAGTCGGTTTTACCGTATCAATTCCAGCGCGAGTCTCCTATGGCTTCTACAGAAGGACATTGAGTTCACTAAGAGCACTGAAGATCATGATAAGTCTTGAAAGGTTTTCACTGAAAAGCAATTTCTCTATGGATAAACTGAATGTGATTTTGTCTCTCGTAATTATTGTTGCACTAGTTTTCTAGATTAGTGAACTCTCATTTTGATATCTTGTCAACATAAAGGGTATGTATAAATGGCGTTTGATGCTGTTGGCTGTATGGACTCTGAACGCTGGCAGACAGAGAGATAGACAGCCAGTGAGAAATTCATCCAACATCATTTATTATTCATGGAGACTTTTTGTGAAAACCTGATTCTGCTTTATCTTTGTGTGTGTGTGTGTGTGTGTGTGTGTGTGTGTGTGTGTGTGTGTGTGTGTGTGTGTGTGTGTGTGTGTGTGTGTGTGTGTGTGTGTGTGTGTGTGTGTGTGTGTGTGGTTCAGGTGTTCTGTATGTTATGGGGACAAAATGGGTCCCCATGAGGAAATCAGCTTATAAATCATACAAAGTGATGTTTTTTGAAAATGTAAAAATGCAGAAATGTTCTGTGATGGGTAGGTTTACGGTTAGCGGATAGAATATACTAAAGATGCACCGATCGACCGGCCAGAGACCGGAATCGGACGATTTTCCGCATGATCGGCCCGGACCGGTAAGGTCAGTCTGACATATGACCGTTTCTGAGCCGGTCCGTTGTGTTGCCAGCATCACAGGCAATAACGTCAGCAGCGCTTCTCACTCTCTTCTCTCCATGACAGTGACACGCACCCGCCTGCACTCACTCATTCGCCCTGGTTAAATAGAGCTTGTATTGTGCATAATTTTCCTAGTTCCCATAGGTATCGCGCTCACACCAAAAGCGCGCGAACCACAGATATAAGTCGAGCACACAAGCCGCTTCTCAGTTTCAAGCAGCTTGTGAGTCGCAAGTACCAAAATGAGTGGCCAAATACACACAAAATTATGTCAAAATGCCCGTCTTGGCGAGTATTCAGTTGAACATAAGTCAGTTTTGGAACCTAATTTGTTGAGAAAGATAACGCAAGTTGTTTAGCAGTATATTGGATCTGTGCATAAACTCTTAAAGTGACAGCACACAAATATTCCTGCTGCTGTCTGTCATGTTACTAAAAGAACAAAAGACAAAGAAAATCACTCTCTCCTCTTGACTGAATAACTTTTGTAACTAATTGTTAGCATTAATCTGTATTTAATTTCAACAATAAAATACGTTACAATAAAAGATAATGTCTATAATAACAAAGATGTTATTTTGTATTTGATTACTTTAATTTCTATAGTATTTCTTACCTGGTTTCTTACAGTATACCCACCTGAAAAACTTAAAGCCGTGTTTATTTCATTTCTCTCTTTATACTAGTGCATTTATTTGTGCTGAAATTTGTTTATTTGCTCTTATTTTATTGCTGTCTTTTTACTTGTTTTTGATGAAAATAGAATTATGCGTTGAAGATAAGTAGATATTAGTTTGTATATGCCGTCAATCGGAAAATCGTATTCGGCAAAAAATCGGTGTAGGCAGATCACACTTACAAGAAAATCAGAATCGGCAAAGAAAATTGCAATCGGTGCATCTCTAGAATATAGTTTGTACAGTATAAAACACTCTATGTCTATGGAATGTGACCATAAAACATGAAAACGCAACATGTGTGTGTTTTAGGGACACATTTTGTCCTACTGTAAATGACAATAGTGATCAGAGATTAGACTCATTTTAGCACGCTGCATAAGTAGCACACTACATGTGCAGGAAACAGAGGGGAAAAGGAGGAATGAAGAAAGAGAAACAAAAATAAAGATTATTTGCAGACATTTGGTGGTGGAAAAAGAAGCAATAATACAATCATGCCATGAAACTGCAAAGAAAAGAGAGGGAGAAGGACTAAACGACATCAGTTTAAAAACTAGATTTTTCTGCACCTTCAATGCAAGTCTATGAGATTTTTTCCTCTTATTTTATCAAGATTATTGCTTTTTGAAAATCCCCAGCATCATGCGCCTGTGTGAATGGAAAGCTAACGTCTAGAGCAGGAACACTGTAGCATATCTCGCCTCAATAAGATTTCAGCGGCACAAACGGTGCAAGACAAGCTCTGCACTGAAGTTGAACACTTAAGGTTAGGAGATTTGAAATATCCACAGTGCTAAGCATAAGTCACGAGTAATGATGGAGCACTGAATATGAAAGAGAAATCATAGCAAAATTGTTACCATACAGTGTAACACAATTTGTTACCACCTGGTGATAGCAAAAAAATATTTACAATGTAGATCTTTCAGTTCATTCAGGAGAAAAAACAGATCATAAAACACATTTAACCCAAACTTACTTAATAATATCAATTGCCTATAAATAAATTATTTAAACAGCCTCTTAATAATGCCACACATGCAAAAAGCTCACAAAATTATCCACTGCTTTGAAAACACAATGTATTATTTTCTTGGCAGGCTTTGTTAAACTATAAACTATAAATAATATAATGTCAAATGGAATGATGAAAAAACTTCAATTGAAAACCAAGAATGAAACATTGAAAGGATAAATCTTCAATTTAAGCTAATAACTGGCCTACGGCTTATATCCTTTGGCTGCTGTCATATTTGTTTTCTGGCACATCACTAAACACACAAAAATCATAATGTTTTATGGTAGGGCCAGTAATAATGTTGTAAAAGGGCCAGCAGAAACGGTTCAGTTGTGTAAGTAAATACGCTTTAAACAGACCTTGCAACATAACAGACTGATACATAATTGATGAGGGTGAATACTTTCCGAAGAAACTCTATAGGCTATATCAATATAATCAATATATGAGACAACATATCACAGCACTATATGATGATCCCCTGAGCATGTGTTCAGTCTGATGCTGCTTTCTGTTGAAGAAATCCTGACATTGTTGAAGAAATCCTGACATATCCTGACATTTTTCGCTTTCTTTGGAGGAAATTCGGCGTGAAATAACACAGATGGAATATGGAAATTATGTAGTGACCAAAATCTAATATTTTTAATTTTATATATATTTGAGATTTTCAAGCAAGCCATTCTTTGCCTAGATTCAGAGAAATTCATGAAGCTTGGCACAAAACTCACGCATTTCATTTTCTCTTAAGCTTCTTTGCAAATAAATTCATGCGGGCTACAATTTTCTTCCAAACTAATTTCAAGCATAAGCCTTTTTATCAAAAGTTTTTTTAATGAGAAGCATTTTAGTCAAACAGTCAATGTATAAGTGTCTTTAATGCCAGCCAGATTAAGAAACTCAACTGACAATCAAGATCTTGTGAATGTGGTGAATACAGTTAGACACAGAAAAAGAAAAATGAGAGATTTGAGTGATCAGATATTTAAATGTATAATACATCAGTGTGTTTCAGTCGCAACACTCTCCACGCCATCGTGTTTCCCAAGGTCATCATCTCAGCCACTATCCGTGTCTCAATCTATTCCACAGGAAGTATCGACCCAGCTCGAATCACAGCGATCTGACACACAACAAAACTGCAGATCATCCAAGCACATGCACCTGAATCTGCTCCTGCTATGATGATGTTCCAAGTAGTCAGTTCACACATTCAAACTGTTTATATAATGCATGGAAAATGTAGAAAAGGTCTGACAAAGTTGACCGAGTATAATTGGTAAACTGAGATGAAAATAGAATCGTCTCTTATCGCTGTCACAGCTGGTTAGAAGAAAAAATCTGATTAAGATGGAAAAGATACGTTTTATGGCTTGTTCATTCTAAAAAATGCTGGGTTGTTTTAACCCAATTTTGGGTCAAATATGGACAAACTCAAACATTGGGTTAAAAATGTAACCCAAGGGTTGGGTTTGTCCATATTTGACCCAAATTTGGGTTAAAACAACCCAGCATTTGTGGCATCGTGGGATATGTGTTACAGGGAGGGAACGTTCTCAGTACTTTACCTACTGTTGTGGCGAGGTTCTCTCAGTTATGAACAATCATTCTTCCAGTAACATTAATAAAACATTCCCTCAACATTATCTGTTCTTTTAAAAAGTTAGCACAAAAACTTGCCTGGCAAGTTTAGTTGGATTTTCGTTTCGGAATGAATGTTTTTTACATTTAACAACTTCAGAAAACATTCAAAAGTAACGTTCATATTGTGTTCGCAAATAAAACATTTTAAAAACTTGATGTTTTGAATGCTCAGAGAACATTAAGAAATAGCGTTTTTATTACTTAATTAGAATGTTAGAAAAACGTTAGAACACATAACTTAGAACATATTTTTGTAAGCTGGGTATTCCTGTGAATCAGAATAAGAACCTCGCCAGTTGGCAGGTCATTTTATAAGAAACCACAAGATGTTTTTTATAAATATGCAAGAAAATCACAGTGAGTTTTCCATTGTCATATGAACAAAAATATTTTAATAGGCTACCAATAATGCAAAATCCCCTTCATGGCCAATAGGAAATAGTTACGGATGTACATTTCCTCAATTCAATTAACCAGTGTGATAAAACATTACATTTGAACACAATAAACTAAAACTGGGAAGGAAGCAGTCGGCTGTGATACTTTGAGGCAAGAGTCAACTATATAGTGAAGGTTTATTTTAGTCCAAAGGATACACTGTGTTCTAACAACATGAGTATTTTCAAGTTGGGGCAAGTTTTCACATGTGTTTTATTTTTTGTAATTCATTGCGTACAATTTCAATCAGCCAAAACAATGCTTCTATATATGTTTTAGTCCGCCTACTTTTTCTTGT